>NW_008824544.1:3243840-3256715 GCF_000699105.1 Pygoscelis adeliae | reverse complement strand
TTGCACAGGGTTGAATTCAGCTGGTCTGATCATCTGCTTTCAAGTGAAAGAAGGAAAATGGATATGTCTAGGGCACAAACCTGTTTTGGAGAAAGTAGATGTCTGAAACTGGACAGATTATGACTTTGAAGTATCCATTTTCCTTTCATTTACCATAAAGGGAATGTAAGGTACTGGGTTAAAGCTAAAGGAGATGAATCTGTCCTTGGTGATTTCTGGGTGCAGTCCCTGGCTTCTTCCTGACATACTTTTGTAGAGGTATGATCCTATAGAAGCAGCAAACTGCATCACTTGCAGCACTATCTCAGTTTTAACATTTATTCCTGGAGTACAAGGCTCAACATCAGTATAGCGATGCAGTTTGACCTTATGAATAATTTAGGCAGTGGAGTTTTTAACCAGTAATTCCGGTATTTACTGGTCATAAAGACATTATCTGTCCTAAATATATCCTCAGGCTTCAGCATGTCTGGTTTACAAGGAACCCCACTAGTTTAGTGTATGGGTACATGCATACAAAGATGATGGCCCAATGAATAATCAGGAAGAGGAGAAACTTCATTGAGATTAAAAATGTGAATTTTAAACAGTAGAGAAAAATATCTGATCTTGAAGCCTAATAAGATGACTGATCAGCAGATCTTGATGATTCAGCTAGGTCCTGTTTGCCAACCTATTTGAAGTTTATATTATCAGACAAACAGAGGAAACATTTATCCCCAGATATTCTTCTTTAGAGTCTCTACAAAAAATATTCTACAGCTGAAATAAAATGATGACACTTGGGACTATAACTACTGATGCTATTACTCGAGAAATGCAACTGCATCAGTTTTTTGCTACGTAGCATATAAAATTTTGCTTGGAAATTTAGAGCCATTTTGCTCTTCATAATGTTGCCTTTGTCTCTTATGACACTTTCAATCTCTTTATAACACTATATTTTGCCGTGAAGAGGCTAAAAAACTGCAACGATAAATATTAATAAATGGAAACCGGACCAGGAAAGTTGTCATGGCAGACAGCCAAGTTATAAAAGATTGTCTGCTTTGACTCTTAGACAATGTTACTCTGAAAGGTACTGTATAAACTATTTTCTCGCTAAAATTAAATAGTAATCTGGGTGTCTGCTGATAGAAAATACCTTCAGGATTGACTTGATTCCTGGGTTTTTTTTTTTTTTTAAATCTACCTTGACAAATATGAAACAGAGAAATAATACCAGAAATGTAAACAGGGAATGCAGAATATCATTTCTTCAGTGTTTTTAAGCAAGATTCTCACATATAAACTCCCAAAGGATGTGAGATTCACAGGCACCCTCAGTAAGATACATATTCTAGTGACAGTCAGCAAGATGCTCCATTGTGCCGTAGGAAAGTTGCTGCTGTTGTGGCAAATTGCAGCTTTTCTGTAGTAGAGTAGAAGATTTACCCCATTTTGGAGCAATTGGCTTGACATGCTGAGATACTGAGGCCTTCACCCTTCTGTTCCTCCTGAGACGTCCTTGGCAGAAGGGCCTGGTTCAGGTTTGTAAGTCGATGGGCCTGTGGCCCTCGACGTGCATGGTGAGGTTAGCTGCCAGCCTACTAAGGATGCACTTTAGGTGCAGCAACTATAATGTATGGATTGATTTGAACACTTTGATTCTGTATGCAAAAGCTTGTTGGGCCATCTGGACACTCCTCTGGTTTGCATTAGATTTAATGTTGTTTAAAGAGAGTGTAAACAACTGGGGAAAAATAAATAGCTGCATGTTAGGCCAACCTCAAAAAATCTGCATCTGCAGAATACTAAAATCTAAAGAAAATTGAAAAATCAGTTGTCAGAGATCATTTTAAGTTGCTGAGGCTGGGATCCATGTCCCCTAAGATGCATCTTATAGATTCAGATGCTCCGTTAAGATGCCTATATGTGCAGTACAGCTTTATGTTATTACCATTAGTGGAGATCTAGACAGTGGAGCTGAGAGATGGCCCAAACAAGAGGCATCTGCTTTAGGTAGAACTGAATCCCTACTGACGGTATTGACTAATGTGCAGTGGGTGAGATTCGGTGCCCTAGTCATAGGCATCCAGCTCCACTTGAGATGCCTTAAGATATCCAAGGTATCCATCCCCTTGTGTCTGGTGGATGTGACCCAGGACCAGAAGGACACCTCCAGACCTCTGGAGTAGCAGCTGGTGGCAGGGCAAAATCCCAAAGGGCAGCTCAAATGGACCTACACTCCTGTGTGTGGCCACCTGGGCTGTGTTCTGAGGGTTATTGCGTGGTGAAAAGGGAGTCAAGAAACCTCAGGCTTGCTCTTAACCATAAAACCATACGCTTTGAGGACATCTTCTGAGGTGTGAGTTTGCTGGCTCTAATTTGCCTAGGCACTGATGGTTCTGCAGGTGCATTTCTGTGTCAGCCTTGCCTTTCAGTCTGGGCTGAGGCTCAAGTCTGCATCCTGGGGTCCGGGGCAAGATACTAGAGCCATTCTGCCAGACCAATATTGAAGCACATCTCTGAATCCCTGTAATAACTCAGGGCAAGATTGCATCCTGGTTCTGTGCAACCACATAGGGCAGCTCTGCCACAGGTTAGACTTAAGGAATAAAGACTGCTTTGTTGATATTTTCTCATACTGCTATATATAGGAGTGAGTAGGATGGGGAAATTATGGACTGTGGAGACAAAGGATGCAGTTTACACCTAAAGGAAAAAGCAGTGGGTAAAGTGATATTTCTAAGGCTTAGTCCCCCACTGGAGCAGGGCAGCTGAATGCTAACCCTTCCCCAGGGAGGATGGAAGGAGATTGTACCCAATGACACAACCCAGCCTTTGTGAACAAGTACAAGTGACCCTCACTGCCCTCTTTCCTGGCATTATTAACACTTTTATACATGTGTGTTTATTAGCTTTGAAAACAGAGGCTATTAGTAACAAGAAAATATGTGGCAGAAAAATGGTAGCAACAGACACATGCTTTAAAAATTGTGCTGAGATGTTCTAACTTCATTGTACTTTTTAAATCATTTTTTCCTACTATCTCTACCAGTGCTACAAATAGGACATAGCCGCAACATTGCACCTCCAAGACACAGAATTTCTATTGCATTGCTGTTAGCTACTAATAGGATTCCAGTACAAAGCACTTTAATCCATTGCTAAGTAAGTGACAGTGTAGTAACATGGTTTGAGGAAAGGACATGGCTAACATGCTACTTCTGCTCTTCAAAGACTTAATTTTATATTCTTCTGCAAATGTCTTTGTTCAGGTGTCTGGAAGTATTTTGTAACTGCCCACACGTGCCTTTAAATATTGTCTCAAGCCCTACCAATGTATTCACTGCAAAAATCAGTCTATAATTAGTTATGCTTTCAGTCTCTGAATCACCATATAATGGTATGTTGTGTTGGAGCTGTAACTATTATCTTTAATATTTCAGTAGACTAATTGTTAATGCAGTTTTAAGGACCAGTAAAGTCGTCACCAGCAGATCCGTAATTTTATCATCACTGCTAGATAAAGCTTCTGAGCTTGAATATGACATCTGGTCAAGTACAGTGTGTCAGACTTGTGTCTGAGTTAGGGGTAATGGATAATTCCAGTCTCATTTTAACCTCACAAGTTTCAGTGCTTGTGTGGGGATATATTGGCATGCTGGCTGCTGATCATGCTGGTGCTTGTGAGCTGGTGGATTTTTCTGGATTTAAAGCCTTATGTGCTTATGTAGTTGAGGTCTATTGTGATTGAGGACTTAAAACTTTCCTCACCTTGAGCTTATACTGGATCATTCAAGCTGGATAAATTTAATCCTTTTCTGTACACAATAAATCAGGCTTTAGTTGTTTGGAATGCTTGGTTGGGATTCATCTGAAATATTGCAGTGCCTATAGGATATAAATCTAAGTGAGCCTAGGATCCCTTCATAATAGAAATAGAGGTATTCAAATACAGACTCTTGTCAGTGCAGCCTAGGTTTGGCTAGATGAGTTGCACCCTAAACTCCATTGACTAGACTTCAAATGCTATGATGGGAGTCTCAGACAATTTGCTCAGATGCTCAGACCTACACTGTGGACGTGTAATCTTAGGTGACATAGATCCTACCATTGATAAGATCACCAGACTGGATGCCCTTTCTCCCCCATTAACTCATTAAAACTGCACATTGTTACAGCACTGCTTAATATAGTAGTCCTTGTGTTCTGTTGAAAGAGGTCCTGCACCTTTCTGTCTTTCTATAATGGTATCCATATGACCTGTCTGGATGCCAAAGTCTCAGCCTAAAGAAGACTTGGAATTCCATCCAAAAACATATTCAAAACTGAGGTCTTCTTACACAGTGCTGCTGAATGGGATTATGCTCAGCATCCTTCCTGCAGCCCAGTGACTTACCCAAGTGTCTCAAGCATGTTGAATCAAAGCTGGGAAATGGAGATCCGGAGAAGCCTCTTTGCTGAGGTGTTGCCTTCATTTTCTGATCTGTATGAACTGTTAAGCTGCGGGGAAGGTGTGTATGGCAAATGGGCAAAGAATCTGATATTGTACAAAAAACGCATGTGCTAGGGCAGGCTGGAATTACACCTGGTTTATTACTCTGCCTCCAACACAACGGGAAATGGGGATATACTGCATTGAGTAAAACACAGCTTCATCTTGTCCCTTGTTCAGAGACCCTGGCAGAGCGACTGAGTGCATGACAATGAACATCTCTTCTAATGCTCACAGCTGTGTCTTTGCATGGCCAGATCATGGACTGCCAACTCTTGCTTCTTTTCTGCAGTATAAATAATGAACTATAAAGGCTGATACTTTCACAAATGATTTAGAAACCTTAATCCCTTGATGCTCAAAGAAAATCAGGCTGTTAAATTGCTGTATAGCTCTTGAAAATGTTGTCCCTTTAATATTAGTGGGTTGTATTAAGTAAATATCCTGGAGGTGTTAGCCTTACAGTCAATGGGACTTTGGCTTCTAAATGCCAAAGAGAGTCCATTGAGACAGGCTTTGTAGGAAGAGTTAATATCTTCTACTAAAGCAAGTGATATCTGAGGAAAAGAGAAGAGGCTTTGGGGCATATAAGTCATTCTTCAGGTCATCTGTACTGTGAATCTAGACCTTAGTTTCAAAGTGATGTATGAGCCCTTCAAAATGTCACTCAGTGAAAAGATTTACAATGTCTGACTTCTTTCTCCCCCTCCCCTTTGTAGTGCTGGTGTAAATCAGAAGTGGTTCAGTGGAGTTAGACCGTGTCAGACTGTCCAAGAGACACAGGCTGTACAGTATATTACTGGTACTTGCTTGGAGAGAGACAGTAACTCTTACCTTTTCAGCACATCTTGAAAGATGCTGGACAACTCTTAGCTCCCTGTCATTTTCTTTTCTCTAGTGGTCTCAAAATAGAGAAAAGTCGATAACTTTGGGAGGAAAAAAATGTGCCCTTTGACTGGAAGAGAGAAGCTTAAACATTTCTTTAAATATACTGTATGCTGCTAAATAAAGCCATGGCTATTTTTACCAAATACTGGCTTTTTGGAAGCTTAATTGTCTTCGTTCCACTCATACAAATCAGAATGATACTTGTTGGCAGGCTGGACCTAAAATAAAATCTAGTTGCTGTACTGAGAGCTGTGAAAGATTTAGATGAACCAACTTCTTCTCTTTTTTCTTTTTCCTTTTTTTTTTTTCTTAAAGCAATTATAGATATGTTCTGTGATCTGCCCTTATCTTTCTCTGGCTTGTCTGCATACTGCAAGGCTTGTCACATGCTGCGTGGGTCTCTCTGCTAGCAGTGCATGCAAAGGCTGCAAGGCTAAATGCAAGTTCTGAAGCTGTGTCCTATCTTGTTGCCAGGGAACAGTGATGAAGAAGTGCCTGAGCTAAACTCGAATTTAGGAACCATCTTTGCAATGAGATGTTTATGTGACCTTGGGCAAGCAATTTGTGTGGGGTGAGATTCCTCACTTCCAGTGTCAGGCTCTCAGTAGTTAAGACTCCGACTTCAGTTTGACGGAGGACTCTGCCTATGGGAGACGAGAGCGAGAGAATGAGAGTGGTCCCCTGTTTAAGATGTTTGTCTAAAAATGGGACGAACTTCACACTGGGGACATCTGCTTCTCTCCAACTATAGTGTGAGCCCAGATGGCTACCTTAGACCGATACCTAACGTGGACTTCTGTAGGACTGTGAAAGTGTTTGAACTCTGTGTTAACCCCCGTCTGACCCAGACACAATCTCTGAAGTCTCCACAGTTGTCACAAAGCTTTCGATATGTGTTCGGTGTTATGTGACATGTAGCTGTCACGTAAGATGTTTTTTGCACATCCTTAGGTTTCTGAGGGTTGTTGGAGGTTAGCTTTGAAGGGATGAACAATTCCTCCCTCTTCCTCACTGTATTTCTGAAGCTTGAGTTATGCTGTTCAAAGTACTTCACGGTCACGGTTGGTCCTTATCTCCAAGACTTACTGACCTGACCCGCTCTCTGAGGATCCTTTTCTTTGAAGGTGGCAAGAAGGGACCTTTATCCAGCAGCAGTGATGGGGTGTTAGCGGATGGCTCATGGCACCCATCACCCAACAGTGTCAGAAGCCAAATAAATCAACATGAGTAACAACAAGCACACGACCAGTCTGTGGCAGAAAGATTATTCTGGAATAAATATGGTGAAAATCTGGCTTGAGGAGCCTGGAAGGTGGGACCTGCAGCTAGAATAACTTCTTTCAAAATCATTTGATCCTGGTGGGATAATTCTGCAGCTGTAAGTGCATGTTCTGCATGTAACTGCATCTTTGTCTAAAGTATTTCATGTGTCCTCTTTCTTCAGTGGTGAAGGCAGTTGGATAAATTTTGGGTGAGAAAGTGAATGATCCGTTCACAACTTTTGATTTCAGATCAAGCAAGTTTTCCCCAGTAGGAGGAGAATTAAGAGACTTCTTTCCTTATAGACATTTCATTTCAAATTCTCTTCTATTCGATTTAAACCTGTCTCATTCTACCAAAGGGGAAATGCTTTTCTGGTCTCTTCTTATGAACTAAAGCTGAAAGATTTCTTCTGTCGATGCTTTGACAGTTCGCTGAAGCATCTACCTTAGCTTTGATCTCCTTTTCCCTTCTCCCTATTAATTTTTAACACTTGTTAAAAGATTTGGTCTATTTGTGAGTCGTGAGAAGGTGTCTTAATTTATAGACAGCTCGAGTATATCTTGCTGTAATTTCAAAGTGTAATTTTTTCCCCTTAAAGAATTTAATTCATGTCCTCTGCTACCATACAGCAGCATAACTACTTTGAATCTTACGAAATTCTCTTGATATGTACCTGACAAGGCTTCTGACCTTGTTAATTATAAAATTTAGAGCTGATTTCTCACCAAGAACTTCACACCTGAAAGAGTCCTCTGTCAACTACAGCAAAAACTCTTGGGTTTCATTAGAGGAGAAAAAAACACTTTTGTATATCAGGCACTGGGATTGCAGGAAGTACCAAAGTTATCAATATCCAAATACACAAATGAGTAATTCTTATGAAGAAAATATATGAAAATCCAATTTTCCGTTTGGAAAACAGTGAAGTTTTCTGCCAACCTCTCAAATACTATACTTTTGAAACATTTTATAAGTGCTTTATTCTCCTCCACTTACCTGTTTTTCCATACTGAGAGTGTACAAGCTTGCCTAGGATACCAGTAGTAAACATGAAAATGAAATGAATCCACAATCCAGGCTTGATTGTGATCTATGGGAAAGATTAATAGTACTAGTAGTATCATTTCTTGGGAGAGTCCTGATTTTGTTTTTATCTCTTTCAGTACATAAAATGACCAGATTTTTGTCTCCTGTCCCTATCCTTCAGTAAAGATGAGAAATTTGGGTTTTTTTCATGTTTTTTGGCTGAAAAACTCTGCAAATCACAGGACAACATGCAGGCACTTTTGACCATGTTAACTGCAATAAAGCCAGGATAGGGATAAAGGGATAAATGGGGTGCAGTTTCAGGCTGTTGTCTGAAGGCTAGTGTGCTGCCGTTTTAGTGCCAAATCAATCTATTTTTTGCTGGAGAAAATATTTTTTGATCTGTGCAATGGACAAAATGTATCTAAGGTTCATCAGCTCAACGAAGGGCCATGGTGCTGCTGCGGTATCTTCTTGTGAACCAGCGAGGATGAAATATGCATGCCATGGTACAATAGACCATGTGTCAGATCCTGTGGGAGGAGGATCAGGGCCCCTCTGAGAGGGTCTGGACTGGCTCCATGCTGCCAATATTCTCCTGCAACCCACTGGCCTATCTCAAAGGGGAATTTGGCATCTACAGATAATCTTTGACATGAGGTGTACTCCCTCATGGGCAGTGGGTGTAGGTTAAAACAGCAGAAGCAGACTCTATCGTCCTGTCATGTGCTACCTAATAAATGGCAGATCAGAGAAATGCTTTAAAGATGCTTTTCAGCTGCAAAATTCACATCAAGACTTCACCTCTTCCCCTGCTTTCTTCTGCCCTCCCTCTCATTTTCTTTTCTCTCTCTCTCGTCCCCGTCCCCCCCCTCCTCCCCCCAATGGTCTGTGATATTTGATATCAAAAAGCTTTGGTTGAAACTAAGCTTTCATTCACACCCTCAGCCTTTGCTTTTTTCCTCCTAAAACTCAGGACATTGAATGCCCAAGCCCTGCTCTGGGGACAAGGTACTTGCTGGTGTTTTGTTACTACAGCATCACAAATGCACAATTCACCCATCCGGGGCTCTGCTTGCTTTGGTCCATCTCCAGAGAGACCTGTCTGGCAGCCCATTAACCCTCTCCATTGACTCCAAGACTCTGATGGGTGCTGTGTGGGTGAAAAGAGCGAGCTTTAAATACCCCAACATAATGCTTCAACCCTTTCCCTTGTCTGGGATGCTGAAACCTTCTTCTTTTAGGCAGAAATGCTCTATCAGCATCTGTTCATAAAAGGTGGCATTAAGAACTAGTTGTGTTGCTCTCTGTGTTAATCTGGGTTGCAAATTAATTCCTCCGGAGCATGCTACAAGCGTTCATGCAAATACCTATGTGATATACTTGTCATTGCTTCCACAGGACTCTGCAACCACCTCTCTTTTCTACTCAACAGGTAGAGGCACTGGAGAGTCTGGATCTAGAGAAAGAAGACTTCCACACATTTCATTGTTTTCCTCTCCTTCCTTCCTTAGGCATATTTTGGCAGTTTGTGTTCGATCCTCTTTGGTGGCACAAGATTATTTTTTGTGTGCACGTCTTAGTTTGTCTTCTTGAACCCCCAAGTACATTCAGCTTAGTTCTGCCCCTCCCAATCTACCATTTAGCTACAAAACCATACGGTTCCTTCCCTCTTCTGCTCAAAGCTTTGCGTGTCTCTGCTTTTCCTTTCTTCTTTTATGAGTCCTTTCTAAATCTTCTGCCATCTCTATTCTTTTGCTCTGTGTGATGAATTTATACTCCTCAAATTTCTTCATAGGGTGGGGGAGAAAGGAGGGAACGCAACAACTACTTATTCCACACCCAGATCTTTCAAAAAATGCTTGTTGTTGGTCTGTTCTCAGCACAACCATGGAAGTTAAGTGCTCTGCTAATTTGAGTTTAGAAGTACACAAGATCTTGACAATAAAAATGTATAAAGGCTGAAACAGAGGGATTTCATAAAACCACAGTTTTCCTAGAAACAAAATTTGCATGTTTCCTGGAATTTATCCATTTTTAATGGATCCATTTTCCAAATCTTCACATTTAAGAGCATAAAACTTTCTGTTCTTCTCATCCCAAGCACATTACTGCTCCAAGGAAATCACAATGATTATACATTGTTGCAGTGAGCACATATATACTTATTGACATTTGCTAATTAAATTTGTTCAAACAAGCGAGGTATACCCTGAAGAAGGTGCAGAGTAAATGCGGGCTTGGGACGAAGGAAGTGTTGGGAGGGAATAATAGGCAGAAATACGATGATTATTTGTTTCTTGTGATCTATTTAAAAGGCAATAAAAAAAAACCCAGTGTAGAAGGCTTTGAAATGCAAAATGTCCCTGTATCAATGGTCTAAGCTCTGCCCTAAACAAGCAGGAGAATCTCAGCTTTGTGTATCCTGAAAAGTTAAAACCACAGGATGTCTGAATTTCAGCCTGGGTGCAGAGGTAAGATATATCTTGACAAAATCAAGCTGAATCAGTTTATATCATCTTCCACAATGAGCACAAGTAGGAAAGATCCTGTTTCCTGTGATTATTGATCAGGGATTTCATACCAAAGCAGGTTATAATAAAGCTGTAAAAATAAAAACTTGTTTTTCTTCCTTGTTCAGGAAAGGAGCAGTTTTGATTGTATTTGTTGCCTTTTAATATATGTATTTTTTCATTTTAAAAGCACTGAAATATCCCATTTCAGTGTTTCCACAAGGGATGAAAAATTCTTTCTTGGGTATGACAGTCAGCCGGGGGCTATGCAATAGCACTTGCAGATGCACAATCCTTCTCCATCTTACTTTAAAGTATTGCATCTTTTCCTCCTCTTCTCTCTTTTTGCTCTTCTCACTTAGATATGAGCCCCCGAGTCACCATCAGGCTCAGCTGGAAATCCATGTTCCTTCTCCCCCATTTAAGGACTATAGGCTGTAGCCCTGTGGCATCACCTCAGCAATGCTGAGTTCAGTTCAATACCTTCATCTCTGATTTTTGAGGGGTATCAGGTGGTCTGTCAGCTCTCACAAAGCAAAGTGCCATTCATTAACAAAGAAATTTCATAGGAAGTTGTCTAAATTGCTGTCTTAACAAGGTGTCACTCATGCTGCACCAGAGCAGTTGTGTGTTTAGCAGTTCTTGGAGAAGTCTCAGCTTTTCTATTCTGCTCAGTCTTAGTTGTCTCCACTGTTAAGTGCCCACCTGAGCTAGCTGCTCTGGCCTCCCTTTATAGAGAGCACAGGGAAATAGGTAGCTTTGGAGCATGGTTCAACCGTTTTATGTGCCTTTTTAGGATGAAGTGAATTTGAAGTTGTATTTCTAATTAAAAGGCAAGCTAAATAACAGCCATTTACATGTGGGAATGTGGGAATGGTCTGATGGATATCACATAAGCTGTCTCTATCTCCCTACCATCTAGGACATGTCCAATATAGTTCAATATGTAATTTCTCTTGAACTAGGCACTGCTAGCCAGTGCTTTCTCAAGTCTCTTGTTACCTCCTGCCAATATGGAGATTCAATATTATTTATGTCCCAGAGCAATATTTCCTGTGCAAAAAAATCTGTAACTGGCTTAGTCTGTGAAGACTGCTCTCACTAAACTAGGAAAAAAGACATGTCAGTTTTAACACTGATCTGTCATTAAAACATTCCCTACATCTCTAGTGTTTGCCACATTTTACCAGCCTAATCTGAGTACTTCAGGTCCATGAAATTGCTGCCACACTCTGTTTAAATTGGCCTTTGCCCACTCTAAAGATGCAAAATACATCAGATGATAGTATCAAGAGTGAGAAGGATTTTTCTTGACAGACAACTGTGCTTCCTAATTTGGGGCTAGTGAGGTTTCAAAGTGGTGTTCAAAATGAGACAATACAAAACTGGGAGGAGTGGTCAATACCCCAGATGGGTTGTGCTGCCATTCAGAGGGAACTCAACAGCCTGGAGAGATGGGCTGACAGGAACATCATGATGCTCAGCCAGGTGAAATGCAAAGTCCTGCACATGGGGAGGAATAACCCCATGTGCCAGGACAGGCTAGGGTTGACCAGCTGCAAAGCAGCTTTGCAGAAAAGAACCCAACCAGGGGGTCCTGGTGGACACCAAGATGACCATGTGCCAGCAGTATGTCCTTGAAGCAAAGCAGGCCAGCAGCCTCCTGGGCTGCACTAGGCAGAGCTTTACCTGCAGGTCGAGGGAGGTGATCCTTCCCCTCCGCTCAGCACTGGGGAGACACATCTGGGGTGCTGAGCCCAGCTCTGGCCTCCTCAGTACAAGAGAGACATGGACATACTGGAGAGAGTCCAGCGAAGGACCATGAACATGATGTAGGGACTGGAACACTGAGAGAGATTGGACTGTTCAGCCTGGAGAAGAGAAGGCTCAGGGGAGATCTTATCAGTGTGTATAAATACCTGAAGGGAGAGACTAAAGAAGAGAGAGCCAGGCTCTTCTCAATGGTTCCCAGTGACAGGACAAGGCAATGGGCACAAACTGAAACACAGTCAATTCCATTTAGATATAAGAAAAGACTTTTTTTCTGTGGGGGTGACTGAGCACTGGGACAGTTGCCCAGAGAAGTTGTGGAGTCTCCATCCTTGGAGATATTCAAAACCCAACAGGACATGGCCCTGAACAACTTGCTGTAGGTGACCCTGCTTTGAGCAGGGATTGAATGAGATCATCTTCAGAGGTGCCTTCCCACCTCAAGCATCTTGTGATGTGATGAGCAAAGCTCAAGGTGACATGCTGAGGCGAACCAAGCTTGCACTTCAGATGCAGAGTGCGAGTCCTGCCTTTGGCAGCCTGCTGAGAGCATGTGCTGGTACTGTGGTTCCCTTTTGGGAGCATCCTTCTGGGGCTTGCACTGGCAGTTCTGCCCGTCTGCAATGTAGGACATGAAGTCAGGTGATCTGATTCCTTCCGGGCTTCCAGCTATGGGCGAAACTCTCAATGCATGTCAAATGCGACATGTCTGTGTTCAGGATCAAGTTTTGCAGACTGCAGATGCCTTTGCTGCATCAAACGACTGAATGGAATACTCTTTCCGTTGGCCTAAAAATAACAGTTTTTTAGAATCCCTTTGGAAATATGTTTAATGCAACTATTGCCTAGAAAAAACAGCATTTCACCATGTGGCACAGGCTGATTTATACATTCCACAAAGCGCTGTGCTACCTGTAACTTACCTCATTGTTTTA
>NW_008824544.1:3233725-3243800 GCF_000699105.1 Pygoscelis adeliae | reverse complement strand
TGCAAATCAACCTATACAAAGCTTTACATTTCCATAGGGACAGAGGCTGTAGACATTCGAATGCATAAAAGAATACAGACTTATACTTTCCTCTCCGCATATTAGATACTCTCCATTTATTCACTCGCACCCAGAGTGCAGCAGGTAGTACAGGGAGAACTCCAGCAGTTCTCGTTGCCATATTGTTTCATGAAGATTAATGAACAGAGAAGTGAACAGGAGAGCTCAGCAATCTGTTTGTAACAAGCAAATAGGTCCGGGGACAAAGTGATACAGATGAGAGGTGTTAAGATATGTTCACTGATTTCAGAGATCTGCAAACAAAAATCCTGCTGTGTGATCTGTCATTCATTGATTATGGATTACAACCAGCAGTGGAAGACATCTTTGGAGCGTACTGCAAGGAACTGTTTTCTTTTACTGACAGAGTGAAATGCAGACTCTGTGGACTGAAATAAGCTGTTTCTTTTTAAAGTGGAGTGAGCAAAGGATAGAAATCTTTTGGAAGCTTCAAGGCTTTGGTTTTGGGTTTTTTTTTTGCAAGCATCTTTAATTTTAAAAGATTGAAACTATGTGAAACGTAAGCCCTTTTTTTAAAAAAAGGCCTGTTTATGTAAAATATCTAAATTGTTTCTTCATGCTGCAAACCAAACTGCTTGCTATAACATTTGCGAGGCCAATACCTGACATTTTTGGAGAGTTCAAAAGGTTGCAATTAAAATAACGTATTTAGTGTCTCTGACACTAAATATTTCTTGCTTAGCTGTTTGCAAGATCTATGCTTAATAGTTAACAGAACAAGTTACAGCTATATATGCTGGAATAATGCCATGCATGCTTAAATGTGAAGTCCATGGGGTTTTGCAGATCAGTGATTACCATTGCAGGAGGCAGTGCTGGAGCTGGGCAGACAGCTCTTCTCTCTCCCCTCCGTCTCTCTAGCTTCCAGCCCTGATGGAGGCCCATGGTGACACTGTCCATATATAAACTCCAGTTCAGCTCTCTCGGGTACCAGGGCAGGGCATTCCCACTAGCTCAATGCTATCCATGTTTGATGAACTCCTCAGTCGATGCAGTGGAGTCACACCATGGTGTGGACAGCAAGAAGTCCCGTTAGAGTCAATGGCCAGGCATGGGCAGTAAAGGGCCGCTCCCCGATCGCACCATATGAATGGAAGGGGTCTGTTTCTTCACTCCAGGCAAGCTAGGAAGGGGGTAGGACAGTCTCTTCTTTAAAGACTATTCCATAGCAGAAGGAATGAGACCCCCACCATGTGCATGTGCACAAGGCAATTTGTTCCTTTTATCAGATCGTGATCTTATTTTGGGTAGAATCACATTCTGAATTCCAAATGATTTAATTCTTTAGTTCAGAGAGGAAAGGCATAGTAACAGATGCCTGGGAATGTGAAGGTTTCTTGTGTGTTAACATCAGCCTATAAACAATTTCAAAGGACACATAGTAGTAGCTGTATCTTCTCTCGCTGGTGAATAGATGCCCCTTTCTTGTGAATTTATCAGACTGGTTTTGTTCTCCATCTGTCAGATGAGGACATGGTACTAGGGCTACTGTGGGCCAATGTTAGCTCACATGCTGCTCATCAGCAATGTGGTACAGATATAACTGATTATTTTCTGCTTCCCTTTTTCTGCACAGTGAGCAGTTATTTTGACAGCTATCTGATTTTTTTATCATTCAGTGTTCATAATGTTCATAGTAGAAATTGCGACAAATTCAGACATACATGGCTTATGACTGTTATAGATACTTGCTTTCAAAAACCACCTCTTGAAATAAAATCATTTATATGGTCAAAGAAATATTAATTTCATGAGGTGGATGATGGAAATCTTCCTTTATGGCACTTTAGTTCAATGGTGTAAATATATAGACTAATATATTTGTGTATGTGTAGATGCTTATTTCAAAATGAAGAATTTTTATTGCCAACAGTACCAAAGTGATAAGTTAAGGTTGTAAAATATGGAATTATTCCCATGTAATTAATTTTTCATTGTCTGTATGTGCATATACATGCTTTATTGCCTCTTCAGTAGGCAGAACAAAAAATATACACAGTTTTACCTATGGGCAATTCAACACAGTAATGAGACTCTTCAGGTACGAAAATGCATCTCTCTTCTTTCTTACTCCCTGTCACACAAATGGGAACTGACTCGTGCTGGGGTGTCGACCCAAAGTTGGTTCTTCACAAGGGGAGAATGAAAACCAGGGTATTTGTCTGCAATTAGTTCTGTATTGTTACATGTGTTGAATGATGTAGCTTTGGCAGGCAAAAATCAAAGCACCCCTTTACACCTGCTTGAACCCTGGACTCCTCTAGATTCAAGCATCTCTTTATATTTGTGGATATATATGCTATAGAAATATGATGATATATAAATATGACATATTTTTTATTCCTTTGAGTTCACATCTGATGATATATTTCTGTTTTTTTACCTCTAGCAAGTAGTGAAAGGAGGGAACTGTGAATACCTGAGTTACTTGCTCAAGAGAAGCATTGTTCCGACCCATTTTATAAGACATGTATCGAAATAAGGTTACAGCAGGCTTGAGTGACCCGTGGGAGTGCCCGTAGATCGGACTGTCTTTGCTCACTGCTTTGAACTCATACTTTATTGATTTGAATGCCATCTTCAGATTTAACATAGTCTTCAGGAGACAATTTAACTTCTTCAATAATATTTTTGTGCTAACAGCAATGCTTAGTTTCAGAGAGGAATCATTTTGCAGAGAGAGATGGCAAAGGTTAACCTTTAAAAGCATAATGATTTATTCCCCTAATTCATTGCAGACTTCTACTGATTAGCATCAAGGGCTGATGGAGCTGTGATATTCATAAGTTATTGCTGTTACTGGATACACTGATGTTTCTAGACACATACTCTTGGGAATTGGGCACGAAAATAAGTTTGGCAGAGGTACATTATAGAACTGCCCATGTGTGGTCATTCCTACCTTTCTCTGATGTGTCTGGTACTGCGCACACTGAATACAGTAGGTTTGCGGTGTGATCGATGATTGATCTTACCGAGTAAAGCGCTTCCGGTTTCCTTTGTTATTCACTTCTTTTGCCAAAGGAAATTAAATAATGCTGTATCTACTCTAAAATAGATCAATGTGGTTTTCAGGAATAGCTTCCCAGAGAAATTATATAAATTTATTGGTGTCTCTAGTTGTTGCTTACAGGAAATCTTTGAAATAGATATAATATTGTTTCAGCATCTGCCTCCCCCTGAAATTCTCCATGCCTTGCTGCACACCTCAGATGCCTGTTCCCCAGGTGAACGGGGCTAATTCCAAACCCTGATCATGTTTGCATTTGCACTTGTAAGGGGTGGCAGTTCATCTATTAATCACCTCCTGCCACCTTGTCTCTCTTCAGAAGTCAAACCTTTGATACCTCTTTCCAAGTAAGCCCAAGGGAACTCTGAAAACCCTTCTTTGAATATGCCCAAAGGATACTTGAGAATTTTTTTATTGCACTTCATAGCCCAAATGAAAAAAATCACTAACAGATGATCATACACCTTAGACAGATTACTGACTCTGATCTGCTATTGTCCATTTTCATATGACCTTTTCAAGAAAAATCAGGATGTCAGGAACTGTAATGATAATACCTAGGGGTCTTCCAGCAATTGGGCACAATGTAATAAGCTATTAGGTAAAGTACTTATTGCAATAACTTTATCTGGTCAGTGACAATTATTTAAATGGTTTCTTCTCTCCTCATCATATTCCTCCCATTTGAATGTCCTAAATCAAGAGAACAAGTTCATGAGAGAAAAATGAGGCAGAAATCCAGGCTCCATCGACTATGAATAAAGTCGACGTAGTAAATTGGAGTGGCAGGAGGAAGAGAATTCCAATTTGATTTGCAAATTGACTCTCTTCCACTCCCATTTGCAGAAATAAGGCCCATATGCCCAGTAAGCAATTGCTGCTCAAGGTAAAGCTCTGCACCATAGAGGGTTTCCTGGCAGCAAATGAAAGGAGCATTGCCACTCTGTTACGTATGCCAGCTTTAATAAATCTGCAGATTAGTTTCCTGGCTGCCACAATTGAGCCAACTCAAAACCATATGGTTCTCCTTTCTTAAACATTGCCATTGAAAAGGAGCATGACCACCTCCCTTCCAGACTCATTTTTGTTCTGAGGAGAGCTCCGCAACAATAAGGAATCATAAATATAGGAGAATTCTGTGACTTTATTTATCCCTGTTGCCTAGTCCAGCTGATGGTATGAGATCAGAATTACATTTTATTGGCCTTCTTGCAATTTCCTTCTGTTTACAGCCTGCCCTCTGGTTCTCTTTATGAATTGGAGTGTGGCACAGCATGTTCGTCTTGCTTATTCATTTGCAAGGAAGAGTCCCTGGGATGTATTCTGAATCATATTTGTTATAATCCTAGAGAGTCTTATGAAACAGTTTAGTGGTTCTTGGGTTGAAAATGAGATTTTTGTTCAGGGATATATTATTTATTCTGTTTTTCCCAAGTCTCAAAGATACACTCCTACCCAGTAAACACTAATCTCTTCCTGTAAATGTGCTGGGGCCTGACCCAGCTGCTGTTCTTTTATGGATAGCTCTCACTTCTGCAAATAGTCTTCATCAGCTGGTGGGACAACCCCCTTGTGTGAGTGAGAGATGCACGACAAAGCCAGAGGAAAAGACTGGTTTACAATGTGGGATACTTAATCTGTTCATCTGCAAGGCAAGGTATATCCTTCCTCCTGAAATCAAACTTTTAAGTCTCTTCTAAATTACTATACTAAAACGAAGGGTCCCATTCTCACGTGTAAGTGGATGCAACTTGGATGGTTGGTGTGGCTGCTGCATCGGCAGAGCCTTTTGTCAGGAGTTGTGAACCTCCCATTGGGACATCTAAACAGAATATATATTCACTCCTGAACTACCATAGTTTAAAACCTTTCGTGTTAACACTAGTGGAATTGACATTTCAAGAAAAAAGTCTGTATTTAGTCCTAGTTCTGTAGTGGTTTAACTTTTTTGGGTAGCGCTTTAACTACTTTAGTTCAGGTGCTTTTTTTCCCCTCTTTTTTTTTTTTTTAGGTAAGAAAAGCTTAACCTAAATCTTGATACCAAGATAATCTTCAGACTGGATATAGCTATACAGGAAAGTTACTTACTCTCCTTTCCAGATTCCTGCATTTGAAATAAAGCCTCTTTATAGCAATGTAAGTGTCTCCAGATTGGAGGGCTTGTACACTTTGACCTAAATCAATAGCGTTAAAGTACTTCAATGCTTTTATGGAGACAAAGGCATTCGTTAGAGAGGCAGTGACAGATTTCATTAAACTTGCTGTGTTTTCACCAGGTAATCACTGTAAGAACTATTTTCTGTTTGCCTGGGTTGCGTGTATCCTCTCACCTCTCGTTTTGTTGTTGTTGATTCCTCTTTTCAGGCCAATAGAGATGCATCACTCTAAAGATAGTTTTTCCTCCTTAATACAGTAGGGACATACAGTAGAGTTCTAATTTTTTTCCCCTCTCTTACCTGTGGTTTTGTGTATGAGATAAGTAATGAGTTACCCTCTTTCCAAGCAGTGTAATAGAGCCTGAGGAGCCTTAGAAGGGGAAGTGGAAAAAGACACCCTGCCTTTGAGTCTCCTGGCAGGCAATTTTACTCATTCAAAGCCTAGGCTTGGTACCCAAATCCTCCTTCTGATGTACAGTAAGTCTGTATTTGTCCAAAGCACTTGGTCTAAATTATTTTTTTTTTCCAACATGAAATAGCTTTTCCCTTCTGTTGTCTAGTACCATCTAATGAACCTGAGACCAGGACTCACCAGAAGATTACCTTCTACGGTACAGTTGTTTGCATTTCTGCGGTTTGTCACTGGACTCGCAGTTTTGGGCTGCTACAAAATCACTGATGCATTATCTAAGGATCCTGCTGGCAAAGGGATGATGTTGTGCTGAGGATGCTGAGACAGGGTTTGCAGGAATTCCTGTTTCTGCCACTGGATGCTTGCATGGTCTTTGTCAAATTTACATCAGCTATTTCCTTTTTCTCAGCATTTGTTAGTATTAATTGACCTTTTTCTGCTTACATGGTAAGCCTATTGGAGAAACAGTTGCTTACTCCTCTGTGAGTACCTTGTACACACAAGTCTCAGCTGTGGCTTCCGTATGGTACAAAATACATGTAATAGATTCAGATTTGCCTTTACTATTTCCCCTAAAATGCCTTGGTCACTTATAGCTAAAGCTCCCAGCAACTCGTTAAACTACAAGGACTGAAACTGAAGGCAAAGATGACCTGAACTTCTGTGTCTTGGACACCACAAAAGGGAAAAAAACTCACAAATAAGGGGACCTTTGATAAACTGAAATAATAGCAGAAAAAGCTGAGCATGTGAAAGGTGGGAGACAACACAGAGAAAGTGGGAGAGAATGGTCAAATTTCTCTGGAAAAAGACTGGAAGTCTGGCCTTACTGGGTGGCCTTGCCAGCTCCATGGTCCCACTGGGGTCTCACCCTCCCACCAGGAGCAGACCTGGGGCAGAAGTAGGAATCATCTGAGCCCCAAACTCAATTTTGCAGACTGTTCAATTTTAGTTGTCCTTGCATCACCCCCAGGCCCGGGGGAATAGTGAGACAGGCAACGTGTGTAGCTCATAACTGCTGTTGAATGCAAATTGCTCCTATAAAATGGAGCATCCCTCTGCAAACCTGCCTCCTCCAGAGTCCTCTCCTGCACCACTAATGCATCACATTACTTGGTTAATTCAGACAGCAAGGTACCAACGCACGGAAGCCCCCCCCCCCCCCCCCCCCATATCAGAGCTGTTATTGCTTCCTCAGGGACAGCCTATTGCTTTGGGGCAGATAAACTCTTTAAGGCAAATATATGGGACCAAATCAATCCCTGATGCGATTCCATTGAAGTCACCAGGGTTTTATACCTGAGAGAGATGTGAAGCTTATTGCATAAAGGCAGATTTTTTTCCATCTTCCTTTCATTTACCTCTCTATGAATTTGAAATGAGCTCCTCTGCTCATGACTTATTTATGTTGAGCCATACATTTAAACTCTGTGGTTTCTTTTTTTAAACATGATGTCCTTTTACACTATCGTTCCTAGTGAAAACACTCAAATGATTAGCCAGCAAAAGGAAAACGTTGTGGGACAGCATCAGCTGACACCCTCCTTTCTCCCACTGAAGCACAACAAAGGGACCACACGGTTTAGATTTATTTTTATTCCTTTGCTCTCCAAGGAGAAAACTTTCATCGTTAATGGGGACGCTGTTGTGCGTTAAAGGGGAACAGTGTCCTGCAAAGCTATCCTCAAAACTCTAAACACAGATTCATCTCAGCATCGCTGAAATGCTCTCAGCTGATGGCAGAGTGTATTTTTCTTGCTATTGTGGATTTTGCAGGTAAGGCAAATGGTTGCGGAGACAGAGATAAAGGTTCAAAAGCAACCTTTAAGCCTTCTGTTATCTATGAACTTGCAAAGTGGGAGTCTTTCATCCCCTTTTCCTTCCGTCCAAGCTCATATAGATATTGGCTTACAGAGGAATATTTCTTTTCAACATACAGAGGAATATTTCTCTTCAACAGAAGGAGCCAAATAAAAATCGAAGAGGAGCAAAGATTGGGGGATATGTATGAATATAAAGAAAGGCTTCTGGGTACAAGTGCATGACTTTGCATGGACGTGATCTCCTTGATCTTCATGCAAAGTCCAATTTCAGTGCACTTCTCCAGCCAAGCAGAATCCCATAATCCATCCCGCCAACACTGCCCTCTCAGGAGTCAGCTCATGTTGAAGTAATTTTTTTTGCTCCATTTTAACAGTTTGGGCAGACCTATTTCAGGAGATGAAAAGAAACCTCATTTAACTGTGCTCCAGAGCCATAGGAAATGTAGTGTCTTTGCTTGTCTGGGAGTGCCCCAAAGGTACTGTTTGACTTAATGCCTTCTTCTGAAGAGGTATGTCCCAAAAACCGTCAGAGCAAAACTGCTCAAGCCAGGTGTCTGTACTACCTTCTATGAACCGGCCCAGATTCATCAGTCTTACAGTAAGCCTTGGTCTGGTTGTTAACATATGTTACTTGTGTGTTGTAGGGATGTCAAAAGTCTTCCATGTGTCTCTTAAAGGGTGGCGTGTGCCCTAGGAATTTCATACCATAGGACCACAGCTTGTCTGCTGCTTGGCAGCTGTCAGGAAATAGAAACAACAATGAAAAGATTGTTTTTCTGAACAAATCAACAAGTGTTGCTATGGACTCGGTGGTGGGAATGGGTTCTCAAGAGGTATAAACCAGGATGAAGGCTTACCAAATAGATTCAAGGGTTTAGCATGGAGGTGATGCTTTTTAGCAGAAAGGTGGGATAGACAAGAGCGGAAACTTGGACAACCAGGTGGAATGAAACTTGGGAAATAAATCAAGTATGAAGACAGATTTCTATAGAAATTCAGTATTTTGATCAAAGCTGGAAGCTTTCTGACTTCTCTGTTAAGTTTTTATTACCAGTGCTAAGAAGGTTCATTTGGATGCTGAGCAGGGAAATCATCTGACCCAGTGTAGTCTCTACTATATATATATGCTTACACATGTGCTATTTGCCTCAACACCTTGTATTATCAGAGGAGAGAAACAGATGTTGTGAGGACCTGACTCATCTCATCCCAATTTAGCTAAAATAAGACGAGACGGTTCATGACCTAAACACACCTGTTTCCATTAAGAGAACAGGGAGCCCAGGCAGCTGGCTCGGATCAGGCATCTCAGCTGGGAACATCCCTTTCCAGACTTGTGTTACAAAATTTGCTTTTCTTTATTCAATGAAATTTGCAGAGGAAATCAGGTTATGAGTATCCTGGCTTGTGCCATAGGCCACAGTGGCTAGTTTAAATGTGTGCAATGTGTACTTCAAATAATGATGTTTGTATTTACACGACTCCGGGAAATAGCTTTATCTCATCCTTTAAACATCTCTCTCTATAAGAAGCTGTATCTTTGCTGACAAAAAGGAGATTTAGTGGGTGTTTAGTGTAACTGATTATCTGCTGATTCAATCAATTATGTGAACCTGGAGCCAAAGAGAACATTATGTGGCTTTATGCTGGTATTGCAGCTGCTCTGTTGCTCGACCCTGTGACATGTTTGTTATCTGGTGTAAATATTTGCATCTGTCAGAGAAACCTGGTCTGTCCCCTAGTGCCAAATTGCTCTGCTACAGAGACTGAAATCTTCCTTATTAGTTTGCATAAGGGCAAGCGCAACGTGTTCAGAATTCAGGTGGAATAAATTGACTGGACAGAAAAAGAAATCTTTGAAAAAATAAATGCCGGGTCAGCCTGCAATACAGCTGAAAAGGTTTCCAAGGTGGAGCCTATTCAAAGCCTGCTCTTGGCTTTAGTGGCCTTTCTGTTCTGTTTTCACACAGTTACCTTTTGTACTGAAGTTGTTTTCCTAGTTGCATGGATGTTAAAGCAAAGAAAATAAGGCTGACAGTGATCCTGTGTGGAGTAAATTCCAAAGGCAGATATCGATGAGGAAAATGACGAGCAATTCTGCATCAGCAAGACCTTGGAAAGTGAAATCCCTTCTCTGCAGCAGATACTTCTCTTCATGCAGAACAAACAGCACAGCCACGCAGGGGATCCAACCAACTGCTTCAGTTACAGTGACCTTTCGCGAGCGATGACTGACACTGAGACTTAGCACAGCAATTGTTAGTGCGTTTCACTTCAGCTGCCTGGAGAGTGGGGGAGAAATATTCATATATAAGCTACTGTATATGCTTGCTTCAGGCTCACTATTACCCACTGTTACGACCCAGACTGGGTGACTCAGGGTTTCGTGATTCCCTTGGGCTAAATTAAGGTGAAACAACACCAGGCGATTAATTAAATGCTTTATTTATGGCACAAGCAACTTAAACTTGGAAAGCATAACAATAGACGGTGTGAATTCTATTGAGGCATTTATGAGAAGAAAAGGAAGGAGAAGAAAAGGAAGGAAGGAAGGAAGGAAGGAAGGAAGGAAGGAAGGAAGGAAGGAAGGAAG
>NW_008824544.1:3223974-3233589 GCF_000699105.1 Pygoscelis adeliae | reverse complement strand
CCCTTTCATAGCCTGGTCCCCGCCTCGCGGCCGCGCCTGCCATGCCCCTCGGGGAGTTACATGACTCCTGACCTCCTGTGCAGGCGCCGCCGGGGGGTGGTCGCGAGAGGGTCTTTTGGGTGGTCACGAGCCCCTTCCCCAAATGAACTCTGTGTGACCTCGGGCCATACATGGTGCGTTGTCCTGCCGGGCCTGTCAGCACACGGAACTGCGCACCCTCCGGCACGCCCTCCGGCACGCCCTCCGCGTCCCTGCCTCTCACCTGCGGTCCACCGTTGCCGTGCAGACCGCAACCTGCTTTGCCACAATGTTTGAGCCATAAACTCTTTCAGGCTCTCACACCCACCAAACAAGAGCACGACCAAATGCGCTTCCTTCTGGAGACTTGTTAATGTCTGAAAGGTGGGTTTGGAAGGACCACATCTCGGCTGTCCCTTCCAGCTTAACCTGGGTAGTTGAGGTTAAGGATGAGCCTGACCTCATCCTCCCTGCTGCCTGAAGAGCAAGGGTGATCACAGGACTCACTGCTCTGTCCCAGGTATCCTTTCCAGCACCACTGGGGCTCTCTGATGCTCAGGTGGTTGCTCCATAACCCTTGCTCCTGACAGCAGAGAGGAGGTGGCACTGGCGCAGTCCATGGAGGTGAAGAGCAGCCCTCACATCACCCGGCTGCAGGAGGACCTCCTTAGGCCAGCAGTCACATTGGAAGCGCAGCCCTCAGGAAGCGATGTCCGTGCTTTTCCTAATCAGAAACAACTGTCTCCAGGACTGACATTTCCAAAACTCTGATTTCACTGGCAAAAATCATAGCAGTTCATCAAACTTGTTTGGAAGAAATGGCTGTGCCTGATAGAGATGTGATGCATGGACTCGGCATACCTTTAGGTCTGACCAGGCAGCGCTGGATGAAACAGGACTTGGGCTGTGGGCTGACATGGGACAGCTGGTGGTTTTGGCAGCTTACTGCTGGAAAATGGCTTATCTGTTTGTGTCTTGTTTCCTCCATTCTGTCTGTCTGTCTGTCTGCCCTCGTAGCGTCTCAGGCTGTAAATCCTTTAAGTGAGGAAACACTTTAAAAAAAAAAAAATCTTTCTAGTGTTGTAGCAGCATGGCAGCTGCTCCATGCCAGCTGCTCCTAAATACTGCAATAACACAGATAAATAATTGAAGTGTGGGGTCACTCTGATATAAATGGGGGCCAAAATCAGCATCTATCTTAGCCCTGTGTCTTAACTGGCTTCACTTCTCAATTACCCTGAGGAAACGGAGAGAGACAAAAAGACAAAACCGCAATACAACTGTTATAATAAAGCTGTTTTACTGTAAGGACATAATGCATTAGTTGTCATAGACTGGGAAGAAGGGGTCACTCTGTGTTTAGAGTTGAATTTTTAATGCTCACAACCTGACAAGCATAGGTAAATGCTGAAGAAAGTCACATGGCAGCACAGACTCCTTTTGGGGGATGTGAGAAAGCATCAAAAAAACCTTAACATATTGGTTTTGAATTTCTAAGTACTAGGGGGTACAAAATAGAAAAATATAAACAAAAGAGACATCTTGGGCTACAATACTTTGAAAACTTCCTTGAAATGGTCCTTTGTTTTCCTTTTTTTTTTTTATTAAAGACCTTTTCTACGGGGCCAAATTATTGCTCAAAAAAACTTTTTGTGAGGTCAAATTGTTCTAAGAGCTCTTCTGGTGAAGAGAGGTGACATTCTTGAAGGCTTTGGGGTGAGAGCCTGGTATATTTGCCTGGAGCCCCATGTCATCAGGAGGACACTGTAAAGGCTAATAATGCAAATTATTAATCCTGTCAGTTGAAAGAAGGGGCCCAAGTTCCACCCAAGAAGGAGACCCAGTGGTCTTACAAATGTGATGTTGTTTCTGGTTTTCCAGCAGCCACTGCTGGACTGCAGAGACTGCTCCAATCACACAGAACACAACAGTGGGGTGATAAGTGCCATGGGCTAAAACCAGAGCAGCTTGTCTGGAAATATGGCTGAGATACACATGTGCTTTCAGCACTTGGAAGAAAGGTTTGGTCATTCTTTCTGAGAAGCTCTGGATCGAGAAACAATGATGCCTTCTCTCCTTTCTGTCATGAGATCTGGCTGAATGATCAAACTTGCTCCTTTCTGGCCTTCAAATCCTCAAATGTACATGGGTCCCCAATGGGACAGACGTTTCTCCATTCTTCCACAGATGCGAGAAGGTGCAGCCTCTCGTTTGCATTGCTAAGCCATTGCTTGTGAGACTAGCATGCAATTAGTTTAAAAGTGTTCATTGAAATTCTCTGCTATAGCCAGACTTGGAATCCAGATGGTCCTGATGTAACCTGAAGGAAAATAAAAGGGAAGGGTTTTAGATATGACTGCCCTTTAACCAATGAACCCATGCTGATATGTCAATTAGTTGGAATGGTCTTAAATATCTGAGTGCATAAATAGGTAAACTCATACATGTGTGTGAGGTCAGGTCTATCTATAGGTTTTTCTACAAAGCTGCCAGCTCTAGTTTAACTATGTATCTGTTGACCCTCTCTGAGGTCTTTTTGCCTCCAGGTTGGGCTAACAGCCCTGTAAACTATCTAAAAGGGGTTTTGTTGGGATGTCCAAAGGGGTCACTGACCCAGTTGCCCTCCCTGCTCCCCTCCAAACAGCTGTGACGTCTGTAGCCAGTTTGGTTGGATGGGAGAAGCAAGGACAGCTGAAACTGCTGCCGAAGAGCAAACATCCACCATGGGAACTTGTCCTGGCTAAACGAGTGGAAACCATGGGGAAGACCCCTGGTGAGCAATTAAAAGTCCATCTGCAGATGTTTGGCACTCAATTTCTTAAGTGCAGGAGTAATGACAGAGGATCATTTAAGGAAACATAGTCTCCCTATATGATAAGATCTCTCTGGTCCAGTTTTTCAGGGAAAACACTGCCTTGACAACGTAATCCACTTGGTAGGGGTCTGCTGCCTTTTAAGGGAGGCTGATCTGGAAGCACCTGACGTAGGGAGTGAAATGTTTCACTGGGACATCAGCTGAAGCACATGCCCCTTTAAAACCCTTCAGGACTGCCAAGAGAAGGCTGAGAGAGAAAAGGGATGGGAGTGGGAGGGAACAAGACTGTTCACAACTCTCACAGGAGATGGGTGCTATATGCAGGACCGGGTACAGACCACAGCTCCAGGCTGGGGATGCATGACGCTGTTTTCAACTCTCCTGGCTCAAAAATACCCAAGGGTGTAACCTCCTGTTCCCCCTCTATCAACATGGTGCAGATGGTGAACCTCGTGCCGCTGTGTGTGGCTATTTTCTACTGCTTTTAACCTGGCAGAATGAAGGCATGCTGAGTACAGACACGTTCATCTGGCTCCCTTGTTTCCTGTGCATCTTAAACTCTGATTGCATCCCTTCACTTGCATTTCAAGGGTCTTCGCAGAATAAATTCTGGTATTTAAATATTTTTACAACTTCCATATCAGGGCAGTGCAGCCTTTGCATAAAAACCTATATCGTAATGAGGAAATAAACAGTGAATTACAAGCTGTCCAGAGAGGAAGAAGTATGTAGCATTTATTTGGCTATAATACACTATCTGCCTAATTACCTCATATCCTAGGACATCCTTAATGTTTTACAAGAGAAGCACAAAGAAATGAAGGTACAAAGCATGCTCCTACAGCTTATGTTTTCTTGCTAATAAACACCTAATCTTCTCTTTGAGTTGATTTATGTGGCTGTGAATATTTTGTATGAAGTGTCTATTCAAGTTTCCCTTTAATTTAAGACATGATAAATGCAGCTTTGTTTGCAAAGTTAAGAGAATGGCATACAGAGTTTTGTAAATGGGGTTATAAAAACTACAAAAAGCATGGGGAAAATGTCGTCTTCACTGAGAAGGCTCGTAGGTCATAGGAAATTACTCCAGCATAACCCATACATATTAGCTCTTAGTTCCTGTCTTCACTTCAAACATTGAAGTGTCCAATCCTTCAGAAAAATCTAGAATTATTTAAAGGCCATAGCTGATGGAGAACCCACTGCATCCTTGGGTAAATTGTTCCAATAATTAATTATTCTTGTTAAAAATATGCATCTCAATTTGTATTGCAAGCCTCGGCTTTCAGCCACTGGATATTGTTACAACATTTTCTGCTAAATCAAAAAAGCTCTTGAATAAAATTATTTTGTTAAGTGAATTCTCCAAGACGATCAAAGAGATAAATCATGTTCTGTTGATGATTAAAAGTCTACAAAGAAAAGAAAATACCAAATAATATGTTTGAAGTTCAGTTTGGTCTAAGTTTTTTGAGCTACTTTACACAGGGTTGTATTCTCCTTACAGTTCCTATAGGATGTATGTTCATGACATTATATATCCTGAGCCTCAGCAACAGACTTCTCTAAGAGCCTGTATTTGAGATTAAGTAAATTCAGGATTAATTACAGCCCTGCCCTTTGCAACACTGTTCATTCAGCTGAGGTTACTCATCACCTGAAGTCAGAACAGTGGCCTTTAGGTGTTTTGGCAAAGGACCCCTGTTGCTTTGGTACATAACAAAATGATTACGTCACCAGTATTTGCCAATGGTTACAACAGTCTTGGAGAGATGCTGCAGTTCCCTCCTCCTTGTAATGGAAATTACCTGTGGAATCTCTGTCCCGCAGAGCAGTGATGGCAAATGCTGACCATGCAAAAGCAACCATTGTTCCCATCATAAGCCATCAGATTCACAGTCCAAAGGTAGAAGATAAACCAACATGGATGTAAAAATGTCATATTGCAGCCCATTCTTTGTTTTGTTGTTTTTTTTTTTCTTTTGTGAGGTTAGCAGTCAGAATGAAATTGCTTTTTATAGCTGCAGTTAATCACATTTATTACTGTAATAGCTGGAGACCAACATGACCCCACAACCCAACAGGGTTTTGCTGTGACTGACGCTATGTATATGGAGAAGACACGTTCATTAAAGGTCATCTGTATTTCATGACAGAATTTACGACCTAAGCCAAGGAGCCAGACGTAGCTGTGAGTCCGGGGGCTCCTCTGATGGCAGGAGCTGCCTGCGTCCCCATCCAGGCTCTTACCGAGCAATAAGGCAACCCGCTGCAGTGATCGACACCACGACGTGCTTCAGCACAACCCCAGTGCCCGGTCCGTGCTGTTGGCATGGAGACTACAGCTGTATGTGACAGAGAAAAGTTTTTGTTTCTTTTCTTGGGTATGAAGACTTCCAGTTTGCTGACTGGAACCCAAATCAGTAGCTGCCACAATCTTCAGTCTGCAGTTTAACTTTGCAAATGGATTTACTTAAAATATTGTTGCTGTGGCTGTGGCCACTAAAGGACATCTATATCTGCTTGCTCCTGTATCTCTTTGCCTATTGAGCTTGAGTTTTTGATCTGCTTTAGTGCACCTGCTTGTCTTCCCCATGGGTGAGAACTAAAATCAGTTCTTTTTTCATTTCATATAGAACCAGGTGCTGCTGGTTGGAGGTTATGGCCGCTCGGCTGTAGAAGGTGTAACTACAGATCACATTCACAACTTGGCTGGCTTGATGCTAACCAGTTTTGTAGTGATAATAATGAAATTGTGGGATCTCATGGGAGCCATAAATCCCTCCCAGTAGAGACCTGGTAGATATTTATGCAACCAGCCTTGCTGATACCATCTTTCATCTTTACCTAGTTTAAAGTTTTCTCAGGTAATTCTGTGAGAGTAAATTTGTCCTGTTTGGGATTCAAATCAGACTTTGGCACTTCTGTGCTCCCAGGAAAACCTCTACTGCTTAGTCGATGCTCTCAGAATTGAAATCCATATCTAGCAATGAATAATCTTTGCCTAGGTTTCAAATCCTTTTGGGGTGCCAGCATGCCCTCGACATATCATTATTGGTCATGCTTTGTGCCCAAACCCAGAAAGACTCCAGAAGGTTATCTGCATGCAGACCGCTCACTCATGCTTGTATCAAGACCGAGCAGATGCTGAGCTGATAGTGAACCTGTTATATAGTGTCTATAAACCATATATCCTGGATCAGGCTGCCCCAGTGAGGTCTGACGGACCTCAGTTCTTCTCCTATTTTACCTTAAAAACTGCTTATTCAACTGCTGTTCCAACTGGAGAAAAAAATTACCTTTATTTTTTTTAGTGTGTTATTACAGTGTTCAACGTCAGCTTCATCTTCACTGTATTTCTTGTGACTGCTGCGGGGAATTGATCGGCCTGTCACATTCTGCTCTTACAGGATAAGGGCTCCTCCACTCAGCTCCTCGGTAGCAGGCAGAGGATAAGGGGGGTTGGGTTTCTGGGTTAGCCTTCTCTTGTGCTTTGCATAAATCTTAGCAAATATTTCTCCACTTGCACTGTTGAAGAGACTTCCCATGCCTTGTGTTTCCAAGAAATCCAACTAGACCCATTACTCTGTGCTATAGGGACTTGACTGTTGAGGACCTGATGTGGGATCCCTTTTGAACAGCCCATGTTATTGGGGCTTTGTCTCACCAAGCCAATGAGCTTTGGGTTTAGTGGATACTGTGATATATCCACATCTCCAAAAATCTGCTTGTGAGTCTGCTGCTATTAGCTATCCTAGATACCAGACATGCTGCATTGGCATATGGTAGCAAGCCCTCCATGCCGTACCCCATGTGCACTGCTTCTTGCCCTGCTGTTGACCCATCATCGCACATCAGTAATCACAGTATTAAATACAGCTTCCTGCAACAAATCCTGGGAGATTTCTGTGAGAGATTTCGCTGTTGCCTCAAGAAACTCTCTTGTTCTTTGGCTTTTAATACAATAATTAGAAAAAAATGGAATGAGTAATATTAAGCAGCACAGTCATGCACTTGAAAGTTAGGAAATGCTTTTGAGCTTCCTTGGGCAACTGCAGCAACTCACCTATGCAGTTGTGTCCTGGTGTCACCCTGCTCTGCTGGTGTATGCTGCTGTTCCCACTCCTCCGCCTGTCTCTCCTGCCCCGATTTTCAGCCGTGCCCCACTGGTAGACACATTTCTGTCCTCCATACCTTTTCCTTGGTGGCTCCAGGCTTTCACTAAATCCTTAGCTAATCCCAGCTCTCCCTGCTTTCTCCCTGTCCCTATGCATCTCTTCTTCCCACCACCTCCAAGTTGTCCTCTCCCTCTAGGCTTTGTTTCCTTCTCCATTTCTTGCCCTTGCCTTTGCGATCACTAAATCCCAGTTACTAGGAGCACATGGGAGCAATCACTACAAGAGGAACTTTTCCAAGCAGGAGGAACCACGGTCTCTTGCTCAAAGAAGACAATATGCATTCAGTCTGGTGAACTTTAAGAGATATTACAAGTTCAAGCATGCTATATGGGGCCAAAGAATTAGATAATCATACCTTGTCTTTACCAAACAAATGCAAACTTTAATTTTTTTACAAAGATTCACAGTTTAACTGAGTGGGCAAATTTCCATAGAATGGCAAAACTCTGCAGAGTGATTATGGCAGATAGACCATGCTTAACAACTTTCAAGTGGTTGCTGCATGGCCTGAGGTTGCTACAACTTTGCATATTACTGGGAATACTGAAAAGTGCCTTCACTACATCCTCCTCACTGCCCTCCCATCTTACTCACATAAACAACTCTAACTTTTACCTGAATTTAGGGGGAGGAGGGAATAATCATCCTGAAGCAGACATCCAGAACAAAAATTTCAGCCTGAATTATTAAACCTGAGAAAATCATTAGCAAGTTGGAAAGGGTTTTCCAGCTCAGGAGGGGCACACACCCTTAATAATGTATATCTCCATGGTGGTCCAAGGCAAAAATTATTCCTGACCTGCAAGTGTCTATTTATACCAAATGTTTGCTGTTGCGTCTTCATTCACCAAATATAGCAGCAGACTTTTACATGTTGTCTTTTACAGATTAGCACAGACATAAGCATTTTGATATAAGCAGTGATGTATTTTCTACTTCTGGGCTTTTCACATCAGCAGTCATGTGGCCCCACCGGCGAAGGGAATCCATTTGTGTCAGCTATACACTTTTTTCCTGAATACAGTCAAGATTGTTATCTGTGCATTGCACCTTTTTTTTCATCTTTCCAGCACTATGTTTAGCTCTGCATGAATTACACCATTTGTTTTCATGTTCTTTTTATCCTCTTCTGGGACATGTGCATTTCTTCCAGCATTGCTCTGATGATTTAGGACCAGTTAGGTCTAGTTACTTTTTCCTTCTTCCATACAGATTTGGCATCGTAAGGAGTGATTGCTTTAGAGCCTTTTTAAACTAAAAAAACCCAACCCAATATTGCATTTGAAATAAGTATAAAAAGAAGATCTAGGACTCACACACAAACACCATGCCTGAAGGAAGTTCTGATCTGCAGATAGGAAGACATGCTTTAATGCGTCTTTGAAAAGAGGTGTGGAGTAATTAGAGCCAGCACCTTTGTAAAAGGAAAAAAAAAAACCCAGCTTAAAATAATTAGTCTCTAGTCCTGCCAGTATGTTTTTCACATTGATAATCCAAGTGAACATGGAGAATACTCACTTCTGGATCCAGCACTAAATAATCAGATCAGTCTTCATAATGTAAACACCAGAGCAGACAGTAAAAATGAGTGCAAGTTTGATATGTTTGGAAGCTGTGTGATGCACTTCTGATAGTCTGGAAGGCTTGGCTGTAATATGAAGGAAGCAAGATCAAAAGCATGGATATTGAGCATTTTTCAGTGTTAGCAGACCATGTCTCTGTCAGACTACAGTGCGCTCTGAGAACTGTCTGGTTATTTCCCTGTGAACCTGCATTGATTTTCTTGCAGATTGCATTAGTTCCAGTCACAAAAGAAATTGTATCTGTTCTATAGCTAATGCAAACCTACAGCTAGCATTTTCCTGAAGGCTGCTTTTTCATGTCAAATGCAAGAAGTCAAATACATCTGGGAGCATGCATGGCCTTATAGAAAGAACTTCCATGGCAAAGGTACCAGCGAGGTGGTACCAGTTAGCACTGAAAGTCTAGTAAGTCTAAGGTGTACTATATTAACTATTGTCTTCTCAAATTTATTCATATCTAGGAACTTCAGAAAAAGCATCCTTAATGTCTAATTCAATCTGTAGGAGAGTTTAATTACCAAGTGTAATAAATAAATAAATAAATAAAACCCCCAAACCCCTGTTGACCCTGTTGGCATCTAGAGACAAGGTTCTGCAACTGGTACGCTGGGATGAAGCAGCCTCATCCAGCTGAGACAGGGTATCTCTTTGCAAAGCTGGTTAAATGACTCCTTTAGCCCCGGGCTCCTTTGCTGTATCTGGCTTCCACCATGATGTTGTGTTTCATGAACTACAGTTTTTCTTCTTATTACTTTTTAGTTTTTCTTTTTGTCCCTCCTTTTTCCCTTCTTGATCTTTTGGGTTTTTTTCCCCTTCTTTCCATTCCCTTCTTTCCCCAGGACTTGAACTACTTTGCAATTAAGGCTGAACAAATCTGTGATCACCCTATAAATAACCAGGCAACTCTGATCTCTCAGAAGTGAAGATTGTGCCTCCCTGCTCCCTTCAGTTGCCCATGATGTTCAGGGCAAAAGGGGTTAATATGCTGCTTCTGCTGTTCCCATCACCTCCACACTTGGAT
>NW_008824544.1:3221665-3223903 GCF_000699105.1 Pygoscelis adeliae | reverse complement strand
CAAGTTGTTGTTTTTTCTCGGATAATTCCTCATCCTCCTTTGCACAGGGGCCTATGTTCCTGCAAGGGGCTGAGCTCAGCCGCAGGGTCTGTTGGAGCAGCATGCAGAAATCCTTTCCAGGGGAAGTCTGTACAGGGCTGGGGGCTCTGCAAACACACCAAAGGCATGGTCCTCTCCCAAAAGACCTGGGATTCTTAAAGGCAAGACAAACACTGGGAGAAAATAAGGGTTTTCCCATTTTCCAGATGGGAAGGGCTGTGGCTAACCCTAAATTGCTTGTATAAGGTCACAGTACAGCTGAGATTTAATTTTTTATCTTCTGCTTCATAGTCCTGCTCTTCCTCTCAGTGGTAAAGGTGGAGAGTTTTGTCTAAATGTTGACACCTGAATGTCAAAAGGCCCCATCATCTTCCTTTATATCCAACTCATCCCAAGGGTGAGCTGCTGAGTCTCATTCCTTCCATCGACTCTGAGAAGGGTCGAGTGGCTGGCTCAGGGAAAGTTATAGCATCTATGTTACAGGGCTCTAAAATTAGTTGAGAAAATGCCTCACCTAAATGTCTCTGCAAGCTGTGGAGATGGGATTTTAGGCTTATTGCAGTATACGGAAGGTCTGATCGAGACTGAAGGCTGAGAGATACAGAAGGATATTTAATCAACTGAGGTTGAGCAAGTGATGCTAATTCCAAGCAGAGCAGATTAATTCCTTGTCCAGCAAATATAAGCTTGAAATACCTGACTATGTCTCATGGGAGGGAGCAACAAGACAATCATGATTCAACTCTAGGATAACAGGGAAATTCAAATCTAAGTCTGATATAAGATCCATAAATCAACCGGCGATGCCAAAGTATTATGGCAAATAATATTTCATCTCCTGTACTGATCTGACAGCTGTGCAACTGCTTACAATGAGAGTGTCACCCACAGCTTTGACACATCTTGCTCTTTTTGGTTTGAATCTAAATATTTCTCTAACATGGGGCTTGGTTTAAACTTGCAAAATTTACAAGTTTAAAAGAGAAAGAGAAGAAATTGTTCCTAGAAGACAAATACAACACAAGGAAAATGGCACACCACCTAATGAAGTAATTTAAATGTAAATGAGCAAAAAGATATGTGAAAATTTCAGGGATTTTTTTAAAGAAGAAAAGTTTGACATTCATCAAAACATTGTGATGTGATTTCAGGGTAAGCCCTTTTGATGCCAAATTTCAGACCAGAGGGATTTTTGTGTGTGTGTGGTTTTGGTTTTTTTTTTAAAGGCTGAGATATCAACTGCCTCAGAACAGGGGTTTTACAGTGAGTTGGTTGACAGCCTTAAGGACAGCAGTGGGAATAGCAACTCAGTAATTGATTTGAGATGAAATATTCATATCTTCCCCAGGGAAGAGGCAGCCCAATACCCTTCTCAGCCCATATCACAGATGTCATCATTAAAGCTGGCATTGCTCAATGCACACTTTGGTTTCATTGGCATAGGACCCCCATCACTTTTTTGGTTGGATTTTACCAGTTTGTTTTTTTTTTTCTCCTTTAATCCAGAAGACCCTTCAGTATTGTGGCATGATCTGGAGAGTCCTGGTTCAGAAGGACTGACTGTGTTCCCACTGAAAAAAAATGTCATCCTGTAAAAACAGATGAATTGTAGCAACTCCTCTTGTGGGGGATGCTCAGCAATTAGGAGATGGCATTAGGCTACAGTTGCGTTGTGGTTTAACCCGGCAGACAGCTAAACACCACGCAGCCATTTGCTCACTCCCCCCCAGTGGGATGGGGGAGAGAATCGGAAAAAAGGTAAAACTTGTGGGTTGAGATAAAGACAATTTTATAGGACAGAAAAGGAAGGGAAAATATTAATAATGATAAAAGAATATACAAAACAAGTGATGCACAATGCAATTGCTCACCACCTGCTGACTAATGCCTAGCCAGTTCCTGAACAGCCGTGACCCCCAGCCAACTCCCCCCAGTTTTTTGTTCAGCATGACGTCATATGGTATGGAATATGCCTTTGGCCAGTTTGGGTCAGCTGTCCTGGCTGTGCCCCCTCCCAGCTTCTTGTGCACCTCCAGCCTCCTCGCTGGTGGGGCAGTATGAGAAGCTGAAAAGTCCTTGAGTTAGTGTAAGCACTGCTCAGCAACAACTAAAACATTGGTGTGTTATCAACATTATTCTCATACTAAATCCAAAACACAGCACTGTACCAGCTACTAGGAAGAAAATTAACTCTATCCC
>NW_008824544.1:3206552-3219414 GCF_000699105.1 Pygoscelis adeliae | reverse complement strand
GTTGTCCCTTTCCTCCACCTGGCTGGAGGCAGGGCGCCTCTATCCCTGGTCATAGTATTTGTTACTCACTTCTTGTAAATAGGAATCAGAAGTCCCTTTATTAAGATTGAAAGTAGGATCAGCTCTTCTACGCTGTCTGGGGAACTGCCCACTGTGCTACGTACTTGCCCATCCTATCCCACACACCCTGCCACTCATAACTATCCAGCCTTGGGGCAGATCTCTGGGTGGTTTTCTTAATAGTTGTTTAACCTTAAACAAGACCTGCAACACATTCAGGAGACATAGCAATAGGAACATGCTAGTTTAAACATCCCAAGGCTATTCAAAATTCTCAAGAGCTATTGTAACTAGCCTGGAGGAGAAGGGGAAGGTGAAGGAGTGGAGGAAAGTGTACCCCCTTGTCTCCCCAATAAATTGGCTCTCCGAGGCGAAAAGGTAGAGTGTAATTATTAATAATTTCTGAAAGACGGTTCCCAAAGTACGGAGATGATGGCAATGCTGAGTGCAAATACCAGATTAGTCTCACGACCAGTAATTTTGTCATATCATAAGCCGGTGTTACCCAGTTCACTCACCCCCCAGTGGGCTCTATCCCAGCCAAAACCAAGACAAGTCAGAATAAAAAATTAAAGGAGCATTAAGATCATGGCTGTACTTTACAGGCATACACATTGCACCACAGCTCTGGAATTGCATTGGTGACACATCTCAACAGGGGACTAGTAAAGGGATTTCTTTGTATCATGTTACAGAGGTTCCCTAGCCCAGTTCAAAGACAATGTTGGGAATTTTAAGCAGGCTGGGGAGAGGACAAGGCTGTTGTGATCTTGCAAAACATGCTAATAGCCCTCTAGTGTGATAGGAGACAGGATACATATCACATCCAGAATGGCCGCTTGGATCATGCTAAATTGATAATTTTTAATAATTGCTGAGCTTTACGCACTGTGCAGTGAGTCTCGGTAGCATGGATTTGTGGAGGGGGGAAGGGAGGCTCCGTTTTCTCTGAGGTATAGCTGGAGCCTCCATCGTAAGCCAGTGGAAGCTCAGTTGCCGCTGAATTCAACGGAAGATGCTGGATGCTGGTGTTGCCACTAACAACCGTTGCTAAGAGACTTCTGCTGGCATACAGAAGGATTGAAATCGCTGCAGATTATGGCCCTATTTATCATAGTTGTATGAATAGTCTTGTTAAGAGAATGCATGACATATAAATCTAGCATGCGCATGATAGAAACGTAACGCTCACGTCGTGAGAGGAGACTGTGTTATAGCAGGATATTTGAGGCTTATAAATAATCATCTCAGTCCATACTTCCCTCTTACTGCTTTCGTTGTTTCTCATTAAAACTTTCGGGCGGGAGAGTCTATGAATTATAAAGCAGTGACTAACTGCTTAACAAATTGGCTTTTTATAGAAGAGTCTAGCAGGAGCAGGGGGATGAAAAATACTGACACTACCGGTGTAACATTATCATTAGGTAACAGCGAGTGACGTATCGTGTTGCCCAATTCTGCTGCCAATTGCTGCAGCTTGGGAGAGGAGCGAGTCCCTCAGCATCAGCATCTGATCTGGAGGATCCAGCCTCCGCCAGCCTGAATCTTAACTGGCCACAAAATGAATGGCTTCTTTTCAACATTAGATCACTTTATTAGTAAATTACTGGAGCTCTCCTGATATAATTCACTTCCTGGGGTGAAAAGGGTTTATGCCAATACTTGTTTTGTGTTTAATGGATTCATTATGCTTTTCATCATAAAATTCATCAATGTTAATTGAATGGATTAGCTAAATGTAATTAGAAGAGGGATATGTAAGGGGGAGGGAGTGTGTCTCTATGTCTCTACTTTCTCCTACAGCTCTTTGCTTTAACTACTGCCTGAATGTTAATTCCCCTCTTCCTATTACCCTTTCCAATTTGGCTAATCAATATAATCTCTGCATTCATGTCAGGGCTCGTATGGTGTGTTAGATTGCAGGTTAATTCAGGACCAAAAGAAACATTATTGAACTTTTAGGTACAGTCGGGTTTTTTGGTGGAGGTGCTGAGGTGGGTTTTTCCCAAATGTTTTATGTTGTAGCAGAGTTTCTTTGTTAGAAAATTATGCCAACTTATCAGAAATGACCATGCAACCCAATTATTCCCTTCTTAGTTGTGCAGTGGTTGTTAGCACACCTGATAATCACTTCCAGCCCTTGGTGGGGGGTGTTCAGGGACAGAGTGCCAAGTACAGCTGCTGAGTGGTCTGGATTTGGCTGGCTATAAGTAAATTAAGCAGTGATTAGGTTTCTGTAGCCACTTTTCCTGCAGATAAGATAATTGAAGCTGCAGTAGCTGCCTCGGGGAGAAATGTCATACCTGCCTCACCATTTTCTTCATGTCAAGAATGCATTTATGTCACATCTTTATAGGTCAATAAACAGCTACAAGGTAATTTCAGCTGTGGGATGTTAAAGTAATGGGGCTTCTGTCCTCACAGAACATTAATGCTTCTAAATAGGCTAAACCCAGTTGTTTCAAATCTCAATTACATTTATTCAAAGATAGGAACGTAGTTCTTAGATCAGTTCTTGCAAGGCAGAGAACACAGAAGAGAAGACCTTTGGCCTAGGTTCAGTAACGAAATTAAGTGCTTTAAATGTAAGTGTTGCGACTGCCAAAGTGGTGAGACCTTTGCAATAGGAGTGTTAAGATGCCTCCAAACTTAAAGTCTTTAAAGCTTAACTGTGCAGGGGTTTCACTATCATATGTGGACTAAGCTTTGAAGGAAGCTCTGTGTTGGGTCAGCGTGTGTCGTAGCAGGACACGGCAGCCAGGAGAGGCTGAACCAGCATCCGTGCCCTCGGGAGACCCAGCATCCTTGCATCGGGTGAGGGTGTCTGGGGCATGAGGCTGTTTTAGGGGAACGTCGAATCCCTTATGTCTGTCAAGTTGGCTGGGGAGCTGGCATGTGTCACAGGAGCGGGGTTACAGGCAGTGGCAGAGCTCTCAGCGCCATGCGAGGCTGCAGAGTCTGTCTACACAGCAAGTCTCTCTCTGCACTGGTGGGTGATAGTGGGATCTAAAGAGAAGAATGGGACCAGCCTGGATTATTCTGACACACACAAAATACTGCTTGAATAAAGAGGCTGTAGCTGTTGCAGTAGAGAGATGACATCCTGGCCCTGGTGGCTTTAGCTTGGCAAGGTATCCTGTCCTTCTCCCAACCCTTCATGTGAACACGAAGGGATGGCTGGGGAATACGAGATGGAGTTTGACTATACAGAAGTGTTAACGTGTACCTGTATTTGATTTCAAATATGTATTTATAACCGCTTCTATTTTCCACCTTTACGATAGTTATTCATGTTCTTTTCTATAAAAAGCGTGAGGGTGATTTTTTGTGTAAGAACAACTCCACTGTGGGCAATCAGGAGTGTTTTTATTGTCAGAGCTAAGCAATAAACTCATGGAAAAAGAGATCTGGTGCCATAATCTTCCTTCCAACATCCAGCCAGTTCTAGTGAGAGACTCTGTTTGCAGCCATCCACGCTGCTCAGGCCTCTGTCGTGGTTTAACCTCAGGCAGCAACTGAGCACCGCACAGCCGCTCGCTCACTCCCCCCGCCCCCCGCAGTGGGATGGGGGAGAGAATCAGGAGAGTAAAAGTGAGAAAACTCATGGGTTGAGATAAAAACAGTTTAATAATTGAAATATTATAATAATAATAATAATAATAATAATAATAATAATAATAATAATATACAAAGCAAGTGATGCACAATGCAATTGCTCACCACCTGCCGACCGATGCCCAGCCAGTCCCCAAGCAGCGGCCCCCCCGGCCAGCTTTCCCCCAGTTTATGTACTGAGCATGACGTCACATGGTATGGAATGTCCCTCTGGCCAATTTGGGTCAGCTGTCCTGGCTGTGCCCCCTCCCAGCTTCTTGCTGGCAGGGCATGAGAAGCTGAAAAGTCCTTGACTAGTGTAAGCACTGCCCAGCAACAACTAAAACATCGGTGTGTAATCAACATTATTCTCATGCTAAATCCAACACACAGCACTGTACCAGCTACTAGGAAGGAAATTAACTCTATCCCTGCCGAAGCCAGGACAGTCTCTGAAAACTCCCCAAGGTGTGTTTGAGGAGACTTTCCCCAGCTGGGAGCTAGAGCAGACATCTGTCTTCTGCAAAACAGGGGCTTAGCTCAAACTCACCTTTGCAAGTGAGAGCAGGAGATGGTCGAGGCACAGAGAAAGGTGAGGTAAGATAATACATGTACTTAGGTTTGCTGAGGACCCCACAGGTGTGCTGTGCAGTACTGATTCCTATGTGTACAGCATGTTTGGAAACTGTGCCAAATTCATCCCAAGTCTTCCTGTGCTGAGGCGTGGCTGCTCCCTCCCCAGCTGATCAGGAGGGATGAAACTGCTCTAGCGAGGAGAAAGATGACACTGATTTGGGGGATAAGTCCAGCAGAAGGGTTAAATCTTTTTCCAAGTCACTTTTCTCTGCTCCCTATAAACATGGGCTCTGTCCTGAAAGGGGCTGCCTCTTCCTCACCAAGTGATAAATCCTAAAACCTCACAGGAGCAAATGTTATCGTCTTACAACCTCACTTGCTCTCCCAGGGACATCGTAGGGGTCTGCATGCATACGTCGGCCTATAAACCCCCACGTCCCCTCCTTGCGTGTCGCGGGCAGGGTTGGCAGTGTCCCCTCCACCCCTGCTCAACCTCTGCTTTTGGACGGTGGAGGGTGTGAAGGGAGGATGCTTTTAACCATCCAGAGGAAAAGCCCGCAGAGGGAGCTGTGGCACACGCTTTCCCCGAGGGTTGCCCTGCTCTTTGAGCCAGGAGCGCACCCAGGTCCTCCCTTTATTGTTCCTGCAGAAGCAATGTGTGTCCTGCACTTGCAGCGTTGCCTTCCCAGGGCAGCAAAGCTCTGGTTTGCAAAGTCCTCTGCAGAGCCCGGCCTTGCTGCTGAGGCTGAGAGCGTGGGCAGCGCAGGCGTGGGGACAGCCTGCCCGGGGGGGACAGAGGGACTCAGGTGGGACACCCAGGGAGACAACAGGGACTGTCCCTTCTCAAAGGCAGGAGCAAGATTTGTCCTTGGTTTGGGGGTGCCGTCTCGGCTGTACTGCTTTTTGGGGGACTCCGTTGCTCACCTACGAAATGGGTGACTAATTATGAAAAGTTAGGAGGGAATCTGGGATTAAAACACCCAGGTTTCTGCCTGGTGCCACGCTGCATGTGTCCATAGGTAGTCTGTGGGACCAGCTCTTGCAGTGCCTCAGCACTGATGGGCACTTGTATTGCAGAGGGTAAATGTGGGGAGCACTGTGGGTCCCCCCAGAAGGTGAATTATGGCCAGCACATGCAAATGGGGATGTACAGCAGTGAGGGAGCTTTCTGACCAAACTGGGGCAGGTGGCTTCACCCCCACGCACTCGTTTCATCAAGCTAAACATCAGGAGAAGGTTAGTTACCGTCTTTGAAAAGTGTGGTGAGGTTCTCTGTTGTAAAGAGCTGTGCAAGAGGTCATTATTTATCTTCTGAATCTGTTTATGGGAACTTTTAATTTAACATTTCATTGCTGATGTTCAGTAATAGACTTTTTTCAGCCTGTCTTGCAAGATCTATTATCGGTGTTCACTGGACCAGATCGAAGAGAGAAATTGATGTCTTATCGCTTGATCTATACACAGTTTGCTACTTGGGAAGATAAAATATTCCATGCTTATTGAGAATCTGAATTATTGAGAATTGTATCAATGCTTGTTTTATGCTTATTGACATTACATTTAGACTGGCTATTTGACTGCTATGTTGGGTTTGACCAAGCTTAACTTTGGCTTATAGATCACAGCAATCTCTTGCCCTGATAAAAGGTAAAGGGGGGAATTCCTATTTTAAACAAAACATAATTATAATTTAATTTTTTTGAGATATGCACATTGATGCATATAAGCCTTGATATCTGCCCAGTCCACTGGGGAGCCATTTTGACTTTGAAATGCAGAATTGTGTTCATATTTAATAATGAGTTCTTTTTAAAGTGTGGGTTAATGGAGGTTTGTTGATAATTATTCTGCCTCATTGATAAAGATCCAAACACACAAGAGTTTCAAATGATCTCACAGCTGATTCATATGCACAAAGCATAATTAGGATCATGTAATTTCCTTGCCAGTATAGTTCTCATTTGAATATAGAAAAATGTCACTTAAAAAAACTTGTATACTTTGTTGTTTGACTGACACTAATAAATCAAATGTGAATTGCAACCCAAAAAAGCATGTATAAAGTGCCACACACTGTTACTGTGTACTACTGAAATGCTGCTTTGAAGGCAGAATTATAAATTTCCTCATGGGTGCTTTTAATGTACTCCCTACTATATATTATCAGAGACCTTCATAAATGTCAGTTTTGTAAACACCTCTATGAGAAGGGAAGATGCTATTACCACTATTTCACAGATGAGGAGCTGCAGTACAAGAGAGTTTAAGGTCAAAAGTGTCCACTCAATTTAGCTACATTATTGGAAACACCTAGAACTTCATTTTTCAAAGCATTATGCAATGCAATATATACTTGAAGCACTACTAAGATGGACTTCAGTGCTCAGTATTATGCCAAATCAAATTCCAGAATTTCCTCTTGATTTCAGGCTGGAGAAAGAAGAAAGCACAGGCTGTGTGGGAGCTGCAGATTAAGTGAGATGCCCAGTGCCATGCGGGAAGCCAGTGGCAGAGCAAGGGGCAGAGTCCAGGTATCCCCCAGGTTGTACAACAAGACCTAATTGGGAACACTTAACAGTGGTGAGAAGGTGTGTCATGGTCAGGAAAATGGTGGTCAGCTAGAATGGATTTTTTTGTAGAAAAGAAATATGTTAACAGATTTCCACATCTGGGAAATAAAGATGTAAATGATTGAAATAGCCATTTGTGAAATTTTCAGAAGAACAGTTTCTTTTCCATCGTGAACTGATTTTTTTTGCTTGGAGATTTTTCTTCATTTCTAGTGAAGTTAAAATCCAAGCTGATACTGAAATAGTGATTGCTGCAGCCGGGGGAAAGAAGTAATGTTTGAATTACTAAACAGCAGTGTTTTTTGGGAACTCGTCTCACCATCCTGGCACGGGATGAAAAAAAATCCAAATTTTGGACTCATGTAGGGCAGGAGAACAGCCCTTGTTCAGCTCTCTATATAACTGCCTGCAATTATGTTAAGCCTAAACCGCCTTTTTTCTTCCCATACCTCTCTGCCATGCTCTTTGCACACTTCTCAGACTCAGTAGATCTACAGGCATCACCCTCCTAAGTTACACAGCCACGATTCATCCTCAGTGATAGGCCATCCTGCATCCTAAATGAAGCAACAGTCCTCCGGGGAGGAAAAAACCCAACGTGATTGTGTAATGAAAGGCTGTTTCATAATATATAAGTACCAGGTGTGGGATTGAGCCTGCCTGATTTAAGCTCCCAATTTGTATCTATAATTTAAGTGCCTAGCAACCCAGTCCTTGGAGGGAGGGCTGAAAATCCCTGTGTGATCGGCAGAGAGAGGTGCCTTTGGACGTCTCCAGAGGGAGATACAGGCTGCTGCAATCAGGGGCCTGTGGTGGGCTGGCGGTGGAGCCAGCCTAGCCTCCTTTCCCTGCATTTAATGTTTGATTTTCCTCCGGGTAGTTTGCTCTTTGGGGTCCCTGGCTGGGGCTCTGGTTTGGACACAGGTATCTTGCTCCTGGAGATGCAGATGTCCAGAGCTGGGCTGAGGCTGCTGACAATGCGCTGCTCAAAAGCACTCCAAAATCCCACATGGGTTACACACTCCCCATGCAACCCCATCTCTCGTTTCCCAATTCTTGGGCGCAGGGAGTCAACCAACCTGCTGCAGCCGCTCAGCCTGGGACAGGGTGTCCAAGTATTTTACATAAGACATCATTAAAAGCCACAAGAAAGCAGGATTTTATGATAAGAAAACCGACAGGATCTAAATTACACTGTATATGCAAGGAGCTGTGCATTTGTTTATAAAATATGTTCTTACTCAGAGAAAAGGAAATGCATCTCCGTCTGTGATTCTTGCCTTAATGTGCACAGGTTAGACCGTGTACAGAGAGACCTCAGTAATGACCCCTTCTCTGTTATTCCTAACTCAGTGACATTTGCCTCTTTCTTAGAGGCGGATGGAATTAATTTTTCAATCTTTCTCCACTGTGGGCCCCTTCTGGCTATAGAGGGTCTGTTGAATTGTTGTGGGTTTTGTTACACAGCCTGTATGACACCTCGGGTCAGATCTAAACCACAGACAGAGTGAAATTGAATTTTTCCTCCTGAACTTCCCCTTTCTTATTTTTCTGCAGGTCTTGATTGCGTTCAAGTCGTGCTTCTATCAAGTGTCATACAGAGCCTAACACTGCATGTACGTTAACTGTACTTCCACTCACAGAGAGATGAACCATCATATGAGAAAGGGCTCATTTAAATTCTGCACTATAATGGAGTGCCAGAGCCATACGCTCAAAATCATGAGTCATTTTCCTTCCTTAATGGTATCGGCTTAAAAATTATATTAGCAGAAAGGTTGTGTTTTGTTGTGTTTGGTTTGGGTTTTTTTAATCTGCATTTTGGAATTTCACATTTGAAAGCTTATTCCTCGGGAACAATGGTTGGGAACTTTAATCCCATGTCTCTCAGAGCTCAGGTTTTAAAAAAAGACGAGGCACACAGCTGAAGGGCCCAGATGATGTGTTGAAAATACAGGCAATTCCATACTGTTGTTCATTTCACCAAAGAAAATGCCTGATATATGCTGTATATAGTCCATGCTCTGTTTATGATACTCTGTTCCATAACATACTGTATGGAGCTATCACAGCTGTGTCGGGGACAGGAGGGCTCTCAACTCTGTAATGAACTTTCATCTATCACATATTTTAGCCCAAGCCCTTATTCACCAGCCTATCCTTCCCCTAGTTCTTCAGTTACTGAAACCAGCATTTGCTATCATGTTCATCAGTCAAGAGCACTTCAATCTGTTGACATCCAGACCTGATTGTCTAATGTGACGTCTGAAACCTTTGGAAAGTCCTTGGCAACTTCAAATGTTGTATAAAGCAAAAAAAAGGGGGCAATTGTGCACCACTTCTGAGATAAATGGGGTAAAAAAGAGCAGAGAAGATGCAGTAACAAATGGTTCAGCATTTGCCAGCTAAGCTCATGAGCATCTCTCATGTGCCACTTAGGCTGAGCTAGTACAGATGTGTTGTCTTACATTACTGCATCCCTGTTTTGACTTGGAAGAGCTGGGATCCTCTTTTCTGTGCAAGAGGAAAATTGTCTTGTAATCAGACCATTTCATAATGTCACCCTATCATACAAATAATGAGTTTTAGGGTAGAGTCACAGTGTTCGAAGCCTTTGGCCATGTTTCCTTAGCAAGTAGTGTGACCCAACAGCAGCAGGTCTATAAAGTGGAACAGTTAGTGCTGAGGACCCCTCTTATACACTAGAGTAATTTCAAGGCATTTACTCCAGATGAGCTCTAGCCACATCCCGTGAACCATCTGGTCCATCAATGTTTGGAGCACATTAGGTGTGTTCCTGCAATGCTTCTGCAGCAGCTTTCAGTTGAGGTTCACCTAGAAGGAATCCAGGTCATGTGCTCCAAGACCACTCTGTGAGGTGAACCACACAGCAGTAAAGTGGAGACAATCAGAAGATTCACTCCAAAAGAGCATTCCCCATGTAAAATAAGACATGAATTTACACACACTCCTTGTTGGCAAGGTGCAATGGTTGGTCTGGGCAGAGAGGGCTGGGTCCACCCTTGTGCTTTCTGGCAGAACTGCAACGGTTGTGCTCCTTTCATTTGGGCAATGCCTGTGTTGCTGGTCCTTGGGTTGGTTAGAGAGGCTGCTGTTTACTCCTTAGGATCTGTCATGAGTTAGGTGGTTCATAGCTTCACAGATGAGAGTTGCTAGAGCAGAGTGTCACTAATCAACAGAGATTGTCCTGCAGATCTCACTGAGAATGAAGTTACTCAGGCACTTAGAAAAAGCCCAGAATGGGCTAGAAATGGACAGGGAGTTAAACCAAAGGTAGAAGAAACCACCTTGGTCGGTTGTCCTAATTGAGAAAAGCCCATAAGCTCCATCCTCTGTTCTGGCTGTGACATTGGCCGTGTAGTCAACCAAGGGGCATAAAACAGGATAAAGTTCATCTGGACTCATAAAGACCAAAGTCACCGAGGATGACTTGATTTGTTGGTAAAACCTTCAGGCTGCTGTGAAACTTCAGATGACCTGGATATGGAGGAGCATCCTTTCTACATCCACAGATGTTGGTATAGGTCTTAGCACCACTATACAGCTTTCAATAGCCATTATGGTCCTTCAAGAGGCATGATTTTGAGAGATTTCTTAGGCTTTTTGCTTTCCTGAGTCAAATTTACTGGCTGGAGGAAATAGGCTTGTTGTAGTCTAGCTTGCAAATATATTGCTTCCACTGATCATACTGTAAACATGAATGGAACTTTGTCAGTGTTTTGTAGGAGTATGGACCTTAAAACTTATGGACATTAAAGATTTTTAAAGACATAGGGTTTGCAAGGTAAACCCTACAAGATGCAGCACTGGGACAAATTAATAGTCATATGAAATGGACATTCAGAGTTTGGCAGTGATTTTCCAGATCAGAGTTATTCAGTGATTTTCCAGAAGAAAAGGAGAAGGCTGGTTATTGCATGGCTACTTTGCTAATTCAAAGGTGGATGCACTCTGTAATCCAAGCAATTTTAAGATGCCCCTGCCATTGTTCGGCCCTACCCCTCAACCTCAGTTGCCTTAACACATCGTGTGAATGCCCCTAGACCATCTCAGTACGAACTCAGTCAGGTTTAATAACCTTTTGCCCCATAGCAATCCTGAGTTAGCGAAGAGTTATTTTAATCACACGTGGTGCCTCTCACTACAAGTGATCCATGCAGCCCCAAAGATCAGCAGGCATCAATCATCCACAAACCACTCACATACCGTATGAAAAATGTAGCTCGTGACCTCCTGCTCCCTGAAGAACAGTCGATATTAAAAGCAATCCCACAATATTCAATGGTACAGGCAGAGGTCAGATCAGACTGGCCCTTGCTAATGCACTGTGTCAGTATTTCTTTAGTGACCACATCAGTCCTCTCAGAATTATCTTTCTTTAAAAGATGTCATGTCTGTCTCCTTATGAAGAAAACCTTCTGGATGAGATTTGATCTTGCGTGTTCCTGCATCTAGAGAGAAGCAGTATCATGGAAGAGGCAGTCTGACCCCTCTAACTCAAGGGGATTTTAACTCTGAAGCTTAATGACATTTTAATTGCTACCTGTCCTTTAAGAGAGAGAAATACAGCCATCCTGGCACTGTGGGTTTCCGAGTGGTGCGTAAGGGAAGTACCAGGAGACGTATATGTTAAAAAATGCTAAAAATGCGTCTGCAAGCATCTGAGCTGAGATTCATGAGCAGATGGTCTTCTATGAGAATGAAGGACTGGCAACTGCGTCACCAAGTCCATGAGTTCGGTCTTTGTTGTAGCAAGAGTAAGTGATTTTCACTCAGCTTATATTATTCATCAGAGAGTGTGTATGTGTGTGTTTTTAAATAAAACATGATTATGTTTCCTTAGTTTTGGTTTTGCATACTTTAAAGCTGAATATCTTTCATCAGTTTGTTTGGCTTTCAGACTTTGGCATTTTAACAGAACTAAATAAACATTCTTAAACTTTCTTAAATGTATATGCAAAAATGCTCAAAAAGTTTAATTTGCCATAAATCTCATCTTTCCACAGAGTTCCAAGCTACAATTTTAATTTTGCTATCACATATTTCAAGGTGCCAAACTCCACATATAAATCCTGAGGGAAGAGGATAGCAGGTGGGAAGTAAGTTGGAGGGGGTTAGGTCTGTTTGTTGGCTGCCTTCTATTTGTTGGGATTTAGATTTGTGCAGTTATTTCCATCGTCTTCCTTGCAACGAGACATTTATGTCTATAAAAGCGAGCCTTGTATTCTCTGGGGTTTTCAGAAAAAAAAAAAAAAAAGAAATACTGTAAGATTTGCAGTACAATGATGGAAGCTGGCAGTTCTCAAATAGAATGGAATGATTTTAGTTTAGTCTCGTTCTTCTGTACCTCCTACTCATCTGCCGCCCTCCCTCAGAGTCAAGCATTACCTGTGTTTTTTTCTAGTGTTCCTCTGATACTTTTGCTCTCCACTTGACAAATGCAATCAAACTATAGAGCAGAGCAGAGCTGGTAAATTAAGGTACTTAAGACAAGAGCTGATTTCAGAAAACAGCCAGAATTTTGTGTGGTTTTCAGACAAAACCCACTGAAGTTCATACATGGCTGCAGCCAACATTGCCAGACCTTTAGAGAAAAGCTGCGGTTGTGGGAGAGGAAGCAAATTGTTGCGCTCATGTTTCTGTCTTTGTATGGTTTGGATTTCGCCCCCAAGAAACAGTCTGGAATTATTAATTACTGCCTATTTCCTATTCACAAGAGAGGTTCTTCATGGAAATGCATGTCTTCACGCCCTCTCCTACAATACATACGTTGTAAATAAATAGTTGCACAAAACAGCTGCTTCCTATTTCCTCCAGGCTGGCTGCTCTTGGGAACGGAGGTTCTTGAGAAGCCACAAAATGCAGCCCCCCCTCAGCATGTCACCCCCCTGGATCCGAGCACAGCTCTGCCTCTCACCATCCTGAAGACCAGGACATTTTGCGACCCCTCATGTTCAGATCAGCTTCTGCTCCACCAGTGGCCAACAATTTGCTCTTGCAAATCTTCTGAAGATGGCCTCCATGGTCCATGGACCTTAGAT
>NW_008824544.1:3204638-3206539 GCF_000699105.1 Pygoscelis adeliae | reverse complement strand
CAGGGACGCAATGGGCTGCTGGTTCCTTTTTCAGACCCTGAAGGGGTGGCATTGCTCCTCAGGGCTGACTTGAGGGCAAACCTTACAGCAAGGGGTCCATAGGAAGATCCCAGGTTTTGTTTCATGCCACTGGAAGTGATTCTGAGTTTTTTGATCATATTACCCAAGGACACCACAGTCATGGTCCCTGCTATAAGGAGGTGGGATAACAGCCTTGAGTAAGTTTTGAAGACCTCAGAGATGAAAATTCCCCACATGGGCGGCTTTGAGGGCAAGGCAGCTTGAGGCACCTGTAATGAGGTGCTGTGCCCATGTTCAGGGTGGAAACTGCTGGATAAATAGAGCCATTGGTATCAGACATTGTGAGCCACGGACAGGTCCAATACAGACCCATCATGTCATCTATTTAAGCAGGCTTGTTCATGGAAAGTGGCTTGATGATTTGGGGGAATGTTTTGTACACTGTGAATGTTAAATGATCCCTGATAAACAACGAAAGCCTATTAACAGGCTGCTCTGAAAGCAATCAGGCTTAATTATCTCAAAGTACTGGGCTTTGCCAGAATATAAAAACCTGTTATTTATTTTAAAAGTTTTGAAAACATCTGGAAGCTAAATATATTTAAATGTGTACTTGTATATTTACATGCCCATGTATGTGGTGATTATTCAATGAGAATGGTCTTCTGCTACTCATTTCTGCTATTTCTTCTGGGTTTTGGCTCCAGTTATATTTTCTGACTGCGGCAGTTAAATGCTTGGTGTCAGCGAAATGCATGTTCTTTCCCCGCATTTTTTGGCTTTTGAAGGAAGATTTGTTCTCACCCTCCCAAAACAAAATCCTCACCCACAGCCTACTTGAGAAGTCCTTTGATGTCCGTTTACTCAGTATAAAGATAGATGGCTTTAGATCTCAACCCTCCCCTGTTTGCCAGCCCAGGCACTAATTCTCCCATCTAATAAAACTTTGTAAGAGGGCAGAGTCAAACGTCACATCTAATCATTGATCAGACCATAATGAATCACATATATTACATTAACACACTCGTGCTTTTATTTCACTGTGAGCATCTTTTTTTTCTTAGAGAGGGGGATAAAATGTAGCACACTTTTTGTTGGTGTTGCCAAGGGTAAGGAATGGAATTATTTCAATTTTTTTAAAAAACAACCAAAACACTGCCTTTTCCAGCTGCAGGATTTGCATATACAAAATGAAAATGCTTATCTGATGGTTCACACTGAGTGCGGCATTGCATGCAGTCATTAATGATAAAAATCTTTCTAATTCAGGTGTTAAATTTTAATTAAGGCACTGTGCTGATTAATACCAAATAACACAAGGCAGGAACAACTGCATTTTGCTCATGAGGGACTGGCTTGCTGTGCAGATCTAGTGGTGTCAGAGCACCCTCATTAAATGTACCTCAGCTGTGCTGCATTACCCTCCAAAATCCAGTGGTGCAATTACCATTTCCAGCCTTATATATCAATTTGCCTTGTATTCAAAACACTGTCCTCCATCATGCACAGGAGTAGCTAAACGGGTTGTCAAGCTTCATCTTTCTTTCTCTTTGTTGTTGTTGTTTTTGTGAAAGAGAAACATCCTAAAGGTGCACAAGGTAAGGAAGAAATAGCTATCACTGCCTTTTCCACCCTCTGGCCTTCTGATGGCAAATACTTTGCCTGAAATTACATATCTCGTGTGTCACTTGCATGTATTTTGTTAGCAACGTCAATCCCAAGAAGCAGGTCAAGACCAGCATTGAAAGCTGCCACCTTGACCGGCTGCTGCTCCGGGTCAGTAGAGGCCATCAGTCTCCTGGCTCCCCTTATTTACCCATCCGCTTGAGCTGCTGTCTAACTGGATTAAGTGATCTGATCCATCATATTTGCGATAATCT
>NW_008824544.1:3194816-3204601 GCF_000699105.1 Pygoscelis adeliae | reverse complement strand
AATGTAGTCCTGTAAGCCCCAGTTTGCTTTGGCTCATGACACAGCCACTTGCTCCATGGCTGTGGCCAAGCCGTTTTGAGACAGCAGATGTTAAGGCTTGTTTCTTATTCTTTTCTCACATGCTGGAGAGCTTGCCAGGCTGACAGTGCTCGCTGGCAGACACTACTCTTCATACACCTGCCATTGCTAGTCACCAAGGTGACAACCATGAGGTTGAAATATATTTATTTTATATATAAACCACAATATACTAAAGAGAAGGCTAGTCATGCCTTAATCCAGACCCAGAATATCATTATGCTCTTCCAACATAATGAAATCCTTCATGTTTACCCATTTTCCCTAAGATGCCTTTAACACACTCTTTGTTATGCTGCAAATAGATAAAACCATTTCTTTACAAAACCCAAAGCAGACAACACAGATGCAAAGCTGGTAAGAACAGGTGAAAAGAAATAAAAAATCATGACCCTGCACTTAGATTATCCCTAGTGGCTTGTCTTCTGCTTCATTATCCACTCTCAGTGCTCTATCATCTTGAGATTGCATTCATTGGATACATCCCCAAACTAGTGCACCCCATTTGATTATATAGTCTGGATCCATCACCAGAGGTCATTCAGGTTTGACTCCCCTTCATCTTATTCGGGGCACAGGACACTCTCATCCTTCCCTTCATCCAGCCGCCTGTTGCCACCACACACTTTCGTTGTGCTCATGTCCCTTGAGCATTGGCCCAAGCAGTTCAGCCCTGCCCATAAGGGCAGGAGGTGATTTTTCTGACGTGGTTTAGGACATCTGAAAATTAGACATCTAATTCTGGGCTATTCACCCTACTGTCTCCCTACAGTCCATGAAAAGTAGTAGGTGCCTCCAACAAGTGGTTCATCTCATCCTAAAATTGGCATCTAAGATCAGATGAGTGGCCTCTGGACAGCTGTGGCTAGGAGGAAGCATAGCGTGGAGTGACTAACTTAAAATTAGGCATCTGATTTTGACTTGTCTGAGTTCAAATGAGGGAAATCCTTCCCTTAATGACTATTTGTACTCAGAGTACATCTAACTCACATCTTCAGGCTGGACTTGGGAAAGCTCTGTCTTGGGCATCTGAAGTCCTTCCAGAGTATATTAGGTTTTTTCAGAGCTAAATGATGACTGTCCCTTTTTTTGGATGGAGTAAAAGGAAGAGGAAGTTTGGTGACCTGCCCCTTTGCCCTGCTGTATCAGAGTTTCTACCAAGAGCCATGATTCGTGACATTGCTTTGTCCTGCTCTGCATGGGGAGAGAAGTAGGGGAGCAGCTCTTCCCACTACTGGTGGTCGTGGGTCATAGGGTTGTGGGTCTGGGAGGTCCATCAGGGTCCCATGAGAAAGGCAGGTCCCTCCCACAGGTAAACTACAAGGTCCCTTGGTGCCGTGAGGGGCTCCTTTCTGCCCCAATGGATCTGTAGAGCCAGATGGCCTAACACCGCTCTGTGTTGGCACTGTAGATCAACACCATCACTGCAAAAAGAGTTTGCTGGGAGCCCCTGGGCCGTTATGAGAGGCCATGAACTTCCTACCTGATAAGCAGTGATGACAAGCTAGGTGAGGCAGCAGCTGTACCTGACTGCTGAGTCTAAGCACATGTGACTGCAAGAGAATTAGTCCCAGACAGTGAGTGCACATTACATGGAGCTGATTATTCACTGCGTGTAGCAGAACAGGTGGTCTGCTGTCAAGCAGAAGGACAAGTGCTTTACCCCCTTGGAGGCTGGAATCTGAAAAATGACATTTCTTTTTCTTTGGCCGCTCTGGCAAAGTGTAGAATTTTTTGAGCTCCCTTAGGGGGTTCAAAATTAAGGAACATGGAGGCCCTTTGCACCCCTGATGCTTCATCCAGTGCAGAATACAACCAACGCTCAATGTTGTCCCAGGGTACCAATGGCAGTGCTGCTGTCTATGCAGGCAGCAGCAGGGGTAGAAGAGGGCTGTGTTGCCTGTCCTGCCTTCTCCCCTCTCTGTACAGCAAGTGCTGCACAGCATCCAAGTAAATACATTTTTATCAAATGCAAGAGGTAATGTAGGTGAAAATGTTACAGTTGTGGACTGGTAGGTTTGCAGAAAAAAAAAAGAAAAGAAAAAAAAGAAAGCCTGTCAGGATTTAAAATTGCAATGGCTTTTAATGTATTTATTGTCCCAGTATTTAACTTTCTCGTGTTGAAAGCAGACAGGAGAAACTCTTAAAGGTGCAGTTAGTGGCAATTTTCAAATTGTAAATCAAATGGGAAAAGCAGAGTGGGTCAATAAAAATAAATAAGAAGGATGGTCCCCTGGGTGGGACGGAAAAGCCAGTGCTTTTGTTAGTCTGAAAATAACCTATTTCTCCCCCAATAATCAAGGGTATTTAATTATATAGAAAAACACAGGTGAAGCAGTAGTGAAGTGACTTAGCCTGAGATTGCCCATTGCCCAGTGCACAAACTGGTTTACGCAGTCCAGTAACTGCATAAAACCAAACTGCTACAAAACAAACAGCAAAAAAGGCTCTCCAGGTTGCAGTTCTGGGTGCTGCTCCCCACTATCCCCCGACTGAAACATCGTGCCACACACAGGAGCACCTATTCCCCACAAGCCTCTTATTAATCCTATAGGACTTCTCCCAGATATTCAAATTTCTTAATAGTACTTACCTTCTTCCTGACCAGGTAGTCTAGTAACACTACTGGAGTTACTCTTCTCTAACTAGAGCTCCTCCAATCCCAGTGTAAAACTTCACATGCAACCCATGCTTTACCTCTACAAACCCTGCACCTCTCCCAAGAAGAACTGCTGGTTCATAGCTCCCTACATACCAGGGTGAACTCCCCAAGTCATTTTTACTCCTTGGTGCAGACACGTTTGACCTCTGGCCTTTAAAGATCAAAGGCTATAGTCTGACACCATTGTACTGTCTAATTTCCACTTCATTTGATCTGTTTATATGGCCACTATTTTCCACATCATTGACAAGGCACTAGGTGGGTGATTTGTCACAAGGTTGACAGTTATAGACTGTAATATGTATAAATAGCCCCTGTTTTTTAAGGTAATCAATGGAAAAACAAGTATCAGAATCTGAAATGTTATGAATATATGTATTTATCCCTGCCTTTTGCAGACAGGGGAGGTCTTCACTGGAAACTTCCACGGAAAACATTTATTTCATGGGCCACCCATGAGTCAAGTCCTCAGCTGATGTGGGGGAACAGCAGCTCTGTTGGTGACACAAGTGATGTCTTTATGCCAGACTTTATTTTGCCATCACAGAGAACGGTGCTTTGCAGTTGTGCTCCCTCCATAGGATAGGCTCTGTAATGTGTGCAGGTATATGAGGCACCCCACAACTGTGGGGCAAATAGCCATCAAGCCCAGTGTACAGTCTCCACTGATGGGTGCTTACAAAGAGGAATAAGGATGTGTATCATACTACCTCCCAATAACGAATAAATTTTCTTCCTAAGCTAAAAGTCGCAGGTGGACCCTTGTGTTTAACAGCCATGAAAGGACTTAACCACTCTAAAATTATCTATTTCCTTTATCTATTTCCTTTTGAATCACTTATACCTTGGGCTCCACAGTATCTTTTGGCAACAGATTTCAGTTTAATGACATACCGTATGAAAAGTGCTCTCTTAGGTTCATTTTAAACTAATGCTTGATGATATGGCTGCATGCCTACTAGTTCCTATATTATGAGGAACAAATCAGTACTATTTTTCTATTCCTCTTTGCTGTGCTATTTGTGATTTTACAGACCTTTATCTTTAGCTCCTCTTTATCACTTTTCCAAGTCCAAAATTTCTCTGTTCAGTTTCCTCCGTTTTATGAAAGCCCTCTGCCTCTCATCTCTCTCTCTCTTCTCTAGTTTTTCAAGATGAAGTCATCAGAACAACACAGAATCTTCAAAATACGGGTGCACAGAGATTTCTACAGTGGTATAATGAAGTCTGCGTTTTATTCTCAACCCCTTCCCTTAGACTTCCTAATGTTCACTTTGCCTTTCTCATCACCACTCAATATGAGCCAATGTTTTCAGAAAACTACTCCCAGTGTCTCCAGCACCTCTTTCATGACTGATATCAGCACTTCAAAAGCATCATTGCGTACGCGTAGGTAGGTTTATTTTTTTCCCCACGACTCTCTTTGCACTAATTGACACTGAATTTCATCTGCCATTTTAATGCTATATGATTCAGTGCCCCGAGATCCTCCTGTAGCCCCTCACAGTTGGCTCTGGAGTTGGCTTTCCTGAATGCTTTGTGTCACCTGCAAGTTGTGGCACTTATGTTCCTCTCCCATCCGGGATTGGTTAGGAGCAGGGGGGATAGCAGAGGTGCCAGCACAGACCCTGCCATTGCTGTGAATTTGGCCTCCACTCTTCTCCAGCTCTATACAGAGGAGGCTGGGTTTCCGCAACGGGGTCGATGGAGGCTTGCTCAGTCAGTGGAGACAACAAAAGGAAAGCGGCACTCACGGCATGTGGGCTGCAAGAGGAGCTGTTACATATTGCATGCATACAACAGGCTTTTTATGGCCTCATTAAAGTCAATGGGAGCTTGCCATCTGCTTCCGCAGGAGCAGCATCAAGGTATAAAAATATTACGCACTGTTTAGATGGTGCTTTTTCCTGAGCACTGGCTGATCCTTGCTGTGACCCCCGAAGGAGGTATGAGTTATCGCTTCTGTTTTTCAGAAAGGAAAGCAGAATCTGAGAGTAATGCAGAGATTTCAAAGATCATGACTGTCTCTCATCTGGCCATATGTGTCTGAGTGGAGGGAATGAGAAGCAGACGAGGGAATTCTTGGCAACCTGTCTTATGCGACATCCCCCGTCAGCAGGTCTCTATTTCTGTCTGACTTTGTGATCTCTTTTTCTCAATCTTGCAACTCCGACACTTCACAGCATGCTGGGAGTCTGCCGGGAAGGTTGTGAGCTAACTAGGTGACAGCGACAGTGAGACACAATTGCAGAAGCTGTAACAAACAGTATTGATTTTGAATGAACACGTGAGTAATATTGACTTGGAGAAGCCGTCTCTTAGCAAGTGGAAGGACTGACTGGCTCCAAAGGATGGAGAAGTGGAAGTCCCTTTCTGGAACTGGGTAAGGCAGGATTCAGTCACAGATGTGAAAGCACAGTCTGTTTCTAGCATCTTTTTTCTCAGTCCTGTTGGCAGATAAAGTCATAAGGACCACAGGGCTTTGTAACTGAATGAAGAATAAAGTGGTTTAGATGGATTGGTAGAAGAAGGGGAGCAATTAACAGAGCAGTGTAAGCAAGTGGTGAGTGAGCCATGGTCCAGTGCTTGAGATGATGTTGACATCTGAATGATACAGAAATGTTAAAGGGAGGGAAAGAGAAGAAAGGTTTTGGTGAAGCATAGCTGGAAGAAGCTGGGAAAGACAAGCAGCCAAAACTTAGGACAAAGAGTCCCCTGTAGATCTATGGCTTATGGATAGATCCCCAGGCATGAGCGATCTCTGGATAGAGCAGCCTGGACGCCCTCTCCCAAAATTTCTACAGCAGATTCCCTTCCTTCCCATTTACAATGCAGTAATCTTCTCTCTTATATTCACAATGGCACATGCCATCAGTTCCCACAATCAGTTGCACAAGATTCCCATGGTGACACCATTCCTGGAAAAGGGACATGGAGGCAATGTTTGTAGATCTCTTTAAATAATATTAACTGGCAGAAAACATGGGGGTAAACCTGCTGCCCATGATCAGGCAGCTCTCAGCAACCCACCTGAGAACCAGAGCAGGGGATACTTGACTAACACACGGAGACCAGCAAGATCTTACCCACAGGTGTAACTCTGCCTTTGGCTGCAGCAAAATAACTCACACTGAGGTCAGTAACGTTCATAAGTAATAAAAAAACCCAAAAAACCAAGCACCCTCTCTCCCACTGTTTCAGATCCACACCAGCACTGCTCTGAGGTCCCTTCAGGATCAATGGAGAGGTGCCATGGACTCAGCGGACTTTGAATTGGACTCACAAGTCATGAGAGATTAGCCCTGAACCTGCCCAGGTAGCACTGAAATTAGTCAAATGATACACAATGGAAAATGGTCACGTTGACAGATTATGCCTTGAACGAAGGCAGAAGTGCCTCAACACTTCCCATTTCTTGATGAGCAGCCTCCAGATCTCTGGGTCAAGGATCCAACTTTCACCTCTGAGACTTGCTTGGGGTACCTCTCTGTCCTGGCAGACAGCCATAGAAATGTTTCTGTCCTGGGTGGTGCTGTAAAATAACTTTGGACCACTCACCCAAGCCCCAGAGATCACCAGTGGCCCATGGATCTCAACATGGGACCCAGTCACCTTGATATCCCATGGATATGTGGATTATTACGTGTGCAGTAATGCCGCAGACACCTTGCACAGAAATAAACAGATTGAGGTCCTTTGCATAAAATCACACAGAAAGGAAAAGTAGGGCATCTGGGAGGCAAAACCCCCCATTTCTTACAACTCCCTAGTTGTTCTTTCTGTATGGCAGCAAGAAGGCTGCTGTATGCAACAGGGGTCTGCTGAAATGAGGGCATTCCTTCCGCACATGCATATTCAAAGATTAAAGAGAAAGCTTTGAAATATTTTCAGAAAAGGAGTCAATTATGTAGATTTTACATGGCTTGTTATTAAGGCCAAAACTCACATCATTTTCACAAGGGCTGGAGGATACCAAGGCAAAGATGTAAAGGCCTGAGTCCAGATTTGCCAGGAAGAAGGGAGGGAGAATCAAAACATTGTTAATTATATGCTCTCAAGAAAGGACTCGTGGTGCTAGGAATTCATCCCAAGAGGGTAATTTCAGGGCTACAAGTTGTAATATATATTATTGCTGGTCTAAGCAGGACCAGGGAGGAACTCCGACTGTGGCACCTTCAGTAGCTTTTTGCAGAGGATGCTACATGTAACTTAAACAGCCTATTCTGGGGAATACGGTATCCTTCCCCCAACCTATCTGAAGTCTTCAGCACCAATACAACAATGAGTTGAAAGAAAACTGGTCAACAACGATTTCCTTGGACTTTGCAAACTCTTTGACAAAGTTTCTTGCAAAGGCTTTTAAGGAAACCAGAGGCATTTGGTGAAAGGTAAAGTATTGTGTCATTGGTTAAAAAACTGGCCAGGACAAAAAACCAGAGCAGTTAGTTATAACAATGCCAAAAGCCTAACAAAAGGCTATCAGAGGGAACACATTAGCCATCTTTTCAGGCATAAATAAAAGGTTTCATTTAGAGGATTAAGACTATTATATTTCTTTGATATCCAACTAAAATTCCAGAAGTATTACTTTTCCTAATTAATATCTTACACATGCATAGGTTATTAGAAGGTTGCTGAAAATAAAAAAAGTACTGAAGTAAAGAAAAAGGTGGGTTTTATAATTCCCTGTCTAGGGTTTGGTGTATTTCTTGAGTCTGGGAAGGAAGGTTGGGTCTTGGTGTTGGAAAAGTGCTTTTGTGTTCATAGTTTCCACAGTGCAAAAAAGAGAATGGAGGATGGGTGGGAATGATCAACACTGTATACCTGGACCAAAAATTCACTGTAGGTAAAGTGTTATATTTGGATAGTAACTGGACACTAATAAAAATTTAAAATCATGATAAAACAGCTTGCTGTTCCACAGGTGGTCACAAAATGGTCATATAAAGTCATTTTTCAATGGAAAAGCATCTTTCAACTAGAGATTTAAAGATCATGAACAAATACCACTTTCCAGAAGAAAATAGCCAGTTTTCTCAAAAAGCTAAAACATTTGGGCCCAAATAGTATTTTCCAGAGAAAATTGTGATATCTTATCATGTACACAGCTTACATCACAGGGAAAAACATTTTCTGATCAGCTTTGTAGATCCCATTATTCCTGACTTCTTAGCATGAATTAGCTAGGAGTACAGAAATGATGGGGTAGTGGTACAGCACTTTTCTTCTAGAGATGTCAAAACATTTTACAAAGGTGTGGATGTCTCTTTAGCATAGGAAGACTGACTAGATGGAGAGCTGAAGGAGGTACCTAAAGCCAGCGTGAGACCCTGGAAGGGAACCTGCACATCCTAACTCTCCGTACAAGTGCCCTTTCCAGTAAATTGTGGGGTATGTTATTACCAAATTAAAATCTCTGAGCTGATCTTTCAGAGTTGGCAAAAAGACGCAATGAATAGTCACAATTAGAAAACTAACTCTGACTTTTTCTAAAGAGGAAAAATATAGGACTGCCTATTTATCTCCAAATTGAATCGAAGACTATACAACTCTGCATGAGCATTGTTATTTTCCTTTATCAGCAAGGCATTGTTTTGTTGCATGAAATCTGTATGTTCAATAGATTTGATTTTCCAAGCAGCTGGGTTATCTTGCACTGTGAAGGCTCTCTCTTAATCTCAATTGCTGTGCTTTTCTCAGTGCCGTTCCCAGCTGCTCAGAAATGAGCACGGCACTTTCATCTTTCTTTTCATGCTCTTATTAGGTGTGACAGTTTCAACAATACCCGTATGTAGAAAAATATGCAGGTTTTAATTTGGTTTTTAAAAATGTGATTGTCAAAAAATATAGGCAGAAAGATGTTGCTTTTAAATAATAAAAGTCCTCCTATGATCATAAAATAATTATGTATTTCCTTAGAAAGATGGGGTTTTTTTTTTAGTTTGCTCTAACATATAATTGCAGCCAAACCTTATTTATCCTCAGGAGGCAAGGGAACAGAAAGAGCTGAAATATGCAGAGCTGGGTCATAGGTGTTTTTCAAGTGATGGTGACACACAATTAGGATTAATGTATGTAACTGATCATTTGGTTTCTGGTAAAAGTCTTTTGAGAGACTAGACTGTTGATTATCCACTTTTTTTTTTTTCTGTCCTGATAAGCCTTTTTTGTGCAAAGAAACCCTCCCCCGGCTTGATGGGGCCATGATTTTAGAGACCACCTATTGGCATGACTGAAGTACCAACACAACAGGAGAGAAAGGGGGAGTAAAACTACTTGGGAGGATGGGATGCTTCAGTGGAAGACTCTTTGCTCTGAAACTAAACAGTGTTCAATGTTACAAGCAACTGCTTAGAAAACCAAGCTGGAAATGCCTGAAAATTACTGTCAGCCTCACAGCTATCCTGGAGGCTGAGCATCTGCAATGGGAGAGACAGAAGTCTCCGGCTGCTTTCAGCACTCAGTGTGTTGTCATTTCTGCTCGAGTTTGCTCTCTTTCAGTGCAAGGAAGCATTTCACAACCTGGCCCCTGTGAAGGCAGGACCAACGGTTTCTTTGTGCAGAGAGGGCCAAGTGTGCTAAAGATAAAGTGGTGGCCATACACAGCCTTGGTCCAGACATTTTTCTGAGGAAGAGAGCAAAGGGAAAAGGGAAGAAGCAGGAAGCAGGAAGCAATGTTTTCAGGAGGAAGAATTAGATTTGCAAAGGTACCCACATTTGTATTTCTTACAAATAGTTACAGCATGAAAACCAAGTTTCCTTTTGCAAAGTTGCCTGGGCTGCAGTGTTGTCGATGGTTTAAGTTAACAGGCTGCACTTAAACCAGGGCGAGTGAGAAGTCATCACACACTCAGCTCAGCCAGTCCAGCTATAGGAGTGCTAACCTGGGGGACGGAAAATCCTTGGCCCACTGCTCTAAATCCAGCAGATCCCAGACAGAGCTCCGATAAACCTAGCATCATTCCGTCAGGAAAACAAGAGGATGGTCTCTTCTCTGGACCACAGTCGCTCTGCCGTCCTTGTAATAAAATGGATTTGACAAGGA
>NW_008824544.1:3158182-3194804 GCF_000699105.1 Pygoscelis adeliae | reverse complement strand
AGGAATGCACATTTCCTCTGGAAATGTCATCATCAGGTCTAAGCTAATGTAATTTGGATAAGAGGGGGCTATTCACATCAGCTGGAAATGTTGCCAACAAACTAAGACAAGTAGGTATGGAACCAGTCTGCAGACTGTTCACTTTGAAGTATTTTCCTATTTCCCTATTGCAACGATGTTTATGAGATAGGCACTGGGAGAATACAGAATTACTATGGACTCTGTCAACATCTAACCAACCAAGTATTTGACCCCTGTGTTTTAGAAAATGTAATGATGCTGAAATTTTAGATACCTGAGGCTACAATAAACATTGTGCTACTGTAAAACATTTTTTTTTCTATATGAAACTCAGAAAGCAACCAATCTGCACAAGGGCCTATTCTGCATTATTAAAGGCTTATTGGTAACAGTTTGATCTACAGCCCAACTCTCCCTGGTTGGGCAGCCCAGGGCAAAAGAGGCCTTTGTCTGATAGAGTTTACTGAAGTTTTCTAACAAAATAGATTACCAGCAAAAGCATTATTTTGCTAGTGCAAGTGTGCCTAAGGACTTTTGCTTATATAAGAAAAACTGATTTTAAAAAAAACCAACAAAACAACAAAATGCAGTAAGTTACTTCTCACCAACGATCTGAAAAATGACATTTCAAGCAGAAGCAGGAGTCCTGTGTTAGACTTTCTCTAGCAGCAGATTAAAACCTTCCCCTCCTCATGGCTGTTTGCTCCTTCTGCTGTAACTTACTGCTCTTCACAGGGCAGATAATATAAACCTCATTTATTCACTTTTTTTTTCCTTGCATGTTTTTTATCTTAGCTGAGATTGTTTTTCTAATCCAATATCTCCCAGATAAACAGGCACACCAGCTCTAGGGATTGGGGAATAGGTTTGGGATCAGGGAGGCTGTGGAAGGACAGGAGCCCCCTTCACTTACTGCTGCTAGATAAATCATCACACAAAACCATAGTCTGCATGTCTGACACTAGTGCTTACAGGCTGCAGTGTTACAGGATGAGTTTTCCTTGGGTGAGATAATTTTCCCTCCCAGGTGGTTATCACTAGTAGGTAATAAATCCAATGAAGTTTCTAAGTGACCTTTTAAAATGAGGACCACTTAATTATCTATGGGACACTGATTTAGAGTAAATCTATATAGTCTGTACAGTTTTTTAAAAATCCCAAATGTTAAAGATGTTCTTAAACTGCATTAAAATAAAAAAATAAAATAAATCCTTTAATAGATTTCCAGATACTTATGTGAGGCCCTACAGGAATAAAAAGCACCTCAAGGAGAAACTATAGCAATTCAGCAGTGGTCAGCTCTGGCAGGCAAATGCACCCTGAAGATGAAGATGAAGGCCACTGTCCAGTACCCTCGAGGGGGTGTCCCCAAGCCCAGCCACAGCATGGTCCTAGAGACCCTCCAAGAGGCACAGCAGCAAGGTTGCTTCAAAGGATTGTGGCTGAAGGAAGAGCAGTTCCAAGGGAACAAGTAGAGAGATTCATTATAGGAAAGAAGGAGGCCAGGCCAGGAATGTACCCCCAGTTCTGGCTTTCCAAAGGCGGATACACTTAAGAGCAGTGACTAGTAACAGCAATGGGACGGCACCAGGTGGGAGTCAATGCCAGTGCTGGCTTTGCTGGAGACCCCTGCCATGCGAAAGAGAATGGAGTTAGCAAACATCTGAAGAAAATGCTTTCGGTGATTATGGGCAAGAAGTGGTTCATTAGCTTCTCCTGAAAATAGACCCATTGTTATTGCTATTTCATTGCCATTAAGAACCTATTGCTCACAATATTTCCTGTAATTTATGTGCTCAGGTGACTTAACCCAGGAGCAGCATCTGTCTTCTTAGCAAGATCCTGCCCATACCTGATCTTACCCTGGGGCCCCAAGAGAGCCAGGGACTTACACAAAGTCCATAATGTGGGGTCCCTTTCAGCTCATCCCACCTTTGAACCCCAGCAGCAAGCTTTCTGAGTCCTGATATGGTTTTCTGCCTGTTTTAGGTCCACATCTGCGACACAGGCAAGGAGAGGTTGCTGTTCTCTTGGACATGCAGTGTTTGCCAGGCAAAGGCAAAAGAGCAGTGGGCTCCACATCCCACTGGTGACCTGGTGCCTGGACAGGCTGGGCTGCCCAGGTGAGGGTGCTGAGCCCAGGTGACCTGGCTCCCACTTGTCCATGGTCAGCTACAGAAGTAGCTGGTATTGGTACAGATGCCCCATTAACAGGTTAAGCAGGACTATAAGGAGCAGCTTGCTAGTGATTTTTAGTTAGGAGGGAAAAAAAAGAAAAGGATCTAAAAATGTACTTGTGCCTGGCAAGGTTGCTCTGCAGAAGTAATCCTTTGCATTTCTTTTGCATCTTCCATCTGTGATTTCATGGTTAATTGACTTATCCATGCAATGTTCCTCTGAGGTATAGATTATCTCCACTTTCAGAGTGATAAAACCGAGTGCGTAGGGGTTTGCGACATAACTTGCCCTAACCCCTCAAGGGATTACAAGGCAGGGGACAGGGTAGACCTGGGTCCCTGCTCCACACCCCCAAGGTGGGCTCCCTCTCCCCATGGAGATGCACAAGAAATCATGCTCCATGTGGGTAAGAGCCACCACGTGCTGCACCCAGTGGATCGCAGCGTTGCCCAAAATGCCCAGCAAGGATTTGCTGGGTCTGGTCAGGGCATGAAGCGTGGAGCTGCTTTCAACCCACGCATGCACCCTGAGGCACAAGTCAGGCAAGCACTCATGGAGAAATGTCGTAGCTGCCGTCACGCGGTTGGCTTTTATTTTCAGTCATCACAGCATCAATAATCACCACAGCGCCGGCCGTATTGATCGTGCTGATACTTTGAAGATCAATATTTGTAACAGCCCTGGCTATAGCTCTTCGGGGGGATCTAAGCTCAGTCCTCCAGTCATAAGGCTGAACTTCATCCCCCTGGAAGCTGTGGGAGACTTTTGCCTGTTTTGGGTTAGAGGGAGAGACAAAATACATACTTTGGGCTACATCTGCATAACTCCTGTAAGGGCTAACAGAAGACAGACATCAGCCTCCTTTGAATCAATAGGAGACAACCCCCACCCAACTGATTTCTTTCTTTGACTAAATTGAGTCCTTCCCTAGACCTTCAATTGTGTATTTGCAGAATGATGCCGAACTGCCTTTTAAATTGTTTTTAATAAGCAAAGTAAGGTAAAGAGGGAAGGATAGTTAAGAAGTGGTGATGATCTTGCAAATGTAGTAGCAGATAAAAAGTGGGTGAGGAAACACTTAGAAAAATTGGGTTTCCAGGAGTCATTACAGGTGATGTTAAGACTTCAGTGTAAAGTGAATTAGCTGATTAACTTATTGAACTGCTGTCCATTACCTTTGAAAATATCATGCACAACAGGCAGGTTTCAGGCAACTGATACAATTTGACCCCATCTCCTCAAACCACAATTTCTGGCTGTTGCCCCATATTGTATATCATCTACATTTATTTTAAAATATTCAGCTCCACCAGCACGGAGGAGTCTAATGCATTTCTGTTAGACAACTAGGACACACATCACCTTATCCTAACACAGGTCAAGGGAACTGAGCTTTAGAAGTGCCAGTTCCCTCCACTTACTATAAAGAAATGATAATGAACCAGCTGAGCTGGAGTCAGCCACCCCATAGACATTTGAAGTTAGCTGAGACAAATCCCATCTCTGAAGATTGACCTGGCTCAGTGAGTTTTGTTGTTGTTTCCAGCTGAAGAAAGATTGGGGTCCCTGAATTTTAACAGCGTCTAATAGTGGTATGAATTCCAGTATCAAATATTAATTCAGATGAGGCTTTGATGTAAGTGGGAATTGTTGCTTAGGCTGAAAACAGGCTGGTGATATGTATTCATTATATGTAGAAGCTCTCCTGTGCCTTGCTGGGGATGATGTGCTGGCATCATTATTTTACATCTTTATTGACATTCTGGGAGACAACGGGGAGACCTAGAATCAGAAATATTCTTAGAAGAATATCTATATGACTGTGTCTCATGCAGTGAGAGGAGTACCTGAAAGGGGCTAGCACCTCTGCAGACACTTAGAGCCCCTGCCCCAAAGAGCTGAATCCCGGGGGGGAAGGGTTTGAGAGGACCAAGAGTTTAAATGAGCTGAATGGTCTCCAAAAAGTAGATGGGCAAGAAAGCAAGAGGTGATCCCCGACCTCTGAGTCTCTTTAGCCCTCATCTTCTTTCCAAAGCCAACGAAACCTTGCTCAGAAGCTGTCACAGCTGGGACACATAGTGACCAGCAGCTGGTTGGCCTAAGGGCATCCCCAGGAAGGCTTGGAGGTCACAGAGGACGGTACCCGAGGAGGGGCTTACAGGCAGCTTGTTGAAGTGGGTGCACGTGTGTAGCTAGAAATATCCATTACAGTAAAAGGCAGCAACATGCCTCTGGCATCAGCTGAATACGGCTTTTATTTCGGGAGGTGACGAGGGCCCCAGTTGATCTGTAAGGGGAGGAGTGTCTCTTGCCTATGCCAGAAGGTAAATCTAACAGAGATAGTGATGACTCTGAGTTTACCAACAGTGCATGGGTGCAAGAGGGCGGGACTCACTAGGGGCTGAACAAACCAAGATAAAAAATATGTAAGAGGAAAAAAATGTAGCATCATCATGAGGAAAAAAAGGTACCCCTTGTTTCCCCAGGTCCCGTTTTTCTGTGAGGCAGCCTGTCTCCATCAAGTAACAGGTGTGCAGGATCTACCTCGGACTCTGTCATCCAGGTGATCCTCCTGCTTACAGGCTTTTTTCACATAAATGTATCTTCCAAGAGCTGGGCAGCTGCAAAATTCTCCCCCAGCCTTCACCCTCAGAGGGACCAAAACTGTGTGGGCATTTTGGAGAGGAGATAGTCTTCTGTTGTCCTTTTCATTTGGGGTTTTGATTTGCTTCAAAAATAACCCAGTCTTTAAAGAAGATTAAAGAATGTCAGCATGAAATAGTATTTTACGGGACTGCTTTTGGGCAACCCCAGATTATTATTATTCTTTTGTACTTTGTCAACCCCTTTCTTCCCCTCACCCCGTCTTCTATTTCTGCTTTATCCCAAGAACTTAATAGAAGTTATTCCCTCCCTGTCTCCTCTTCCCCAGGCCAAAATGACCACGGTCCAGGATTTGCACAGTTGTAATGACATTACACTTCAGAGAAATGGCTATTTCTCACTTAATGCCTTGTCTGCCCTGCGAGAGCTGGGCCTCCTCTCCCAATACAGACAGAGATGTGTCTATAGAGCAGCAAGTGCATTTATGAGTATTTGCAGAGTATCTGGGAGTCACCTTGCATCAGAGGTTGTGTTTTTACAGACATAAAATGGCTATAATCAGATTTCTAACCGAGAGCATAAGAGCTGTGCTTTAGCGGAGTTGTAACTTTGGGAAACTGTTTAATTTGACAGAGATATTAACAGGGATGGCAGTGGCGTCCTTTATATTGGAAAAAACAGCTTCTGTTATCCTGTTCTGTTGATTTGTTCTTGCAAACCAAACACACTCAGTGTTTGTTGCTTTCTACGCTGTAGTGAGCATCGTGCCCTGTTTGAATGGTTACTGAAGTGGATGAATAAATCATCTATCTGACTGTTGAAAATGCATACATAGACCTAATGCTCTAGTAAAAGGCTTTGTATGTGTTTTGACTGTTAACATCCGCAACAGCAAATATACTTAGCAGCAAAAGGAAAATATAGCTCCGGTTACTGTTTAGGGAAGGAAGCCCCATCGTATTTCCAGCACAGGTTTTGTCAGAAGACTAAGCAGGATGCTCAGCCTCGTGGTTGCACGTACTGGGAGCCAGGACAGCCACAGGCCATTTTCTCTGCCAGGGCAGAGACTCTATTATTTTGAGTCTGTAAGCCTCATCTCTACAGTTCTCATTTTTCGTCTATAGATCCTCAAAGCACTGGTGAGCTGGGATGGAGGCAAGGAGAAACAAGGCAGTCAGAACCTTGCCGAGGTCACCAAGCCAAAGCTTGGTCCTGGGATCCTTGCTGATCTGAATGACCTTTTCATCAAACACAGCAGTCCGCATCTCTGCTGGGGTGGTCTACTTGTGTGATCAAGAGGTAACTTTCCATTCCTAAACTACCACATTGACTTAACAGGAATCATGATAATAATGGCTGAGATCACTGATGTGTTGTAGAGATAAATGCCTTCCAGTTGTTGGAGGAGGATGGTCAGACCCTGATGGCCGTGCTAAGCAGGGCAGGACGCTAAACTGGCTTTGCTGTCAGTCTCTCCCAGCCTTGTACAGAGACCTACGATCTTCAGATATGACTTTTTAATGTCTTTTTGTCTTTATGTCTTTTTATGTCTTTATGTCTTTTTTATCAATCTTATTAATACCTTGAGACTTTAATATTCATCGTATTGCTTTGCTTTCATGGAAAAAGCATAACTGTTCTGGAAAAGGCAGGCCATTAGAGCCTTAAAGATGAACTCCAGAAAAGTAACTGGTGTGTCCATCCCTCACTAGAATTGGTGCCATATAAGGGTAAGTTGGCAAATGATTTTGACAACACTTACTCATGCAAATGCTGCATCAGTGGAACAGCTTGCAAAGAGCACGGGTCTGCCCCTTGTTTACTTCCCCAGAGGCGGGTCCCTCTCCCTCTGAAGCCACAGGGCAGATCTCAAAAGACTGCACCAGCAATCTTGGAGAGGAAAACCTCCTTTCTCGGTTTTGAAAATGCACCCTATAACTGGCAACAAATAAACACAGCTCCAGTTTCTCAGTGCTGCCAAAGCAACACACCCAGTACAGCACAGTTCCTCCCCTTGCATCACCAACAAAGCTGCCAGCTGAATTGCGCCTGTATCCTTGGTGCCTTGGAGCGGTACCAAGCAGGAAGCACACAGATATGATTTCAGGAAACCAACAGCTTTTGCAATGCTCCTAGGCTGAAAAAAGACCCCAATGCCTTGCCACTGGCTAGTAAAACCAGCACATTTCACTCTAAAAACCATTGCTGAGAATTTGGCCTTTTCTGAAAACAAAGGTTTATGTATGCCAGGAGATGACTTCAGAACGAGATCTGAAATATCATGTTTTTTAACCCTGTTTATAACTTAATCTACAGCTGAAAAGGAGACTGGAGAAGTAGTGCCATCCCAGAGAGGATGCACCCAGCCATCAGCACAACCTGCAATCTGTGCCGTGCCATGTCCTCCCCGCACCTTTTGGAGACAGGAGTCCCCAGGCAGGCAGTGCTACGAGCTGCACCCAAATGCGTGGGCACCTACGCCCCATGCCACCCCAGCCAGTACGGCTCTCGCTTCCCCTTGCCATCCTCAAAAAAAATCGGTTTGCTCATCACCAGGAGGTGCTCAGTCTGCACCCCCTGCACAGCCCTGGCAGTAGTGGGTGGGACTCACCGCCATGCACAGTACCTTTGCTTTTTTTTAAATTGTATCATATAAAAAGGCACATAAAAATATTCATAATTTGGGCTTCTGGGTGGTTTGACCCTCTTTTTATCACCATTGAACCTTTAGGGAAAAAATACAGAAGAAGAAAGGAATTACAGGACATTTTCAGTTCTGTGTTTTTCCTGGATGAATAAAACAAAGTTAGATTTATTTATTTTTTTTCCACAACACAGAATTAATTGTTGAAAGCAGCTATTTTTAATGAAGGGGGGAAAAAAAGCCCTAAAAGGGGCTGGTTCTTGTAGGACATAAGCAAACCTTACCCATTTTTAGATAACCCATGAAGAGTTTCCCTTTGTTATCATATCACTAGGCTTGTAGTAAAAGTCACAATCTAAACACAGCAGAGACAGGCTGGGAAACTGGATCACACGAATGTCCCAGTTCCCCCCTCAACCCCCTGACCCACTGCAGGCATCGGTCCTGATTTGCAAATGCTACTTCTATGAGGGCTGTGTGCTGCTTTTGACTTTTATTCACAGAAGAGAAATGAAAACAAGGTGAAAACTGGAGAAGCGGTGACGAGAGCAGCACAGTAGCAATAATATTCATACCATTTGGAGACAAATGTTGCGCTTATGGAAAGTATGCAACAAAAATAAAAAAGCAAGCATGGAAGGCACTCCGAGTGTTAAATATTCATTAGTATTCCCCATGCCGCCTGTTCTAAATATAAGATACATTTCAGCGCAGCTCCGGTATGTGACTGGGATGTTTCCCCCTCCCTTATATGATGCCCTAGCCGTTCGGATGGCGGGATGTTGCCATGGCAACACCGTGATGCTACCTTTTGTTCGCCAGATGAAATGACCAGTTGCGAGGTCGGCCAGCAGCATGCATGCAAGGTACGGCTGGGCTGTGGCAGCGCCTATTGTCCTGGCCACCGGCAGGTCTGGGGGGTGGCAGGAAGGACGTGATGGCAGCTCTTTGCATCAGAGAGCAATGGAGACTGGGTCCAAACCCAATCTCCCTCTGCTCTTCAGGACTGTTACAGGCAGCACAACTTGGCTCTGTATCGGGATCCCCACCCCAAAGGTTAGGAAGGGTTTCAATTTACAGAAGTTTTACCCAGGCTTGGACGCACCCACAGCGGGTGAACAAGAGGAAAGCTGAGGGTTCAGATATGTAGCATAGAGTTTGGCTGTTTCTAGGACCCTCAGCCAATAGCCTAACAGTGAATATAAGGCTTTCTTTGGCCATTTTGACCACTACTGGGTACCTGGGGCAAGATTCAGTTCCAGAGTCAGACACCTAAATTCAGCCATTTACGACTACTTGGCTAAATGTCAGCAGATATCTCTGCTTTCATTCTGGTCCATGGAGGTCTGTCAATGCAGTCAGCAGAGCCTAGAAAGAGATTCAGCTCCAAGGCAGATATCTTCCTTGGTCTGCTGTCTAGACTCCCACAGACGTTTAGATTATGATAATATAAAGGGGTTTCAAGGTATCTGTCTCGCTCCCATGATTACTTAAGGAGCCAAGACAAACTATATTCCCAGCTTAAACACTTATTCTAGGATGAGGTGGGTTGAATCCAGGACACGATGAACCTCTGCAACATCTGTGCAAACCAGACAGGTGGGTCCTCTCTTCTGCAGATGGAGAACCTGAGATACACTGGGTGTAGCTGACCAGGCTCTGAGTCAAATGCTGCTCCCCTCCCCAGAAAGAGGATGAGAAAGCAAGTGTTCACATGCTCCTTTTGCCTCTGTAGTGCCTTTGATCTGAAAATCGCAGGAGCAGAGGCTGTCAAACAAGTCTGTGGTAATTTGAGCATTGCCATGAGTCGCAGCCCAGGGGAGGAACAAAGTGTCAGAACATGGTACACGCTATCACAGCACTGCACTCCTGGCTACAGCAACTAAAACGTTCTTTTTAAAGTGAGCATAAACTTCTCTGGCTCTCATAGTTGTAAAGTTATTGCTCTGAATGTGAAAGGGGTTTGCGAACAGGCTGGATGCATGCAGAGGGCGGTTGTCCTGCTCCTGTAGCACACAAAGGACAGGTTGGTGGCTGCATAGGCTAAAGCAGAGTATATCTGCCCAGGAACTAGTAGAGCTCAAGTCCTACCTGGCGCCTGGAGATTGAGAGGGGGATGAAATATGAGGCACAATCCCCATCCATCCACTGCCGCTCCAGCTCTTACATTTGCTGAAAATTGCCAGCCTCAATGTTTTCCGGGGAGCCACACCAAAATTTGCCCAGGCAGAGCCACTGGGGTTTCCTGGCCCCACTGGTGAAGGTGGATGTGGACAGACCTCACTGTCACACACCACTTCAGCTGTGGCTCACGGTAATGCCACTCGGGCGCTCATAACTCACCCCAGGGCCCAGAGCATCTTCTGGGATGCAGCTGGGGGTCGCAGCCTGCACTCCCCAGACGGGCAGGCTCGCTGTCGGCTCACAGCCATGGCCACAGGTGCTGCTTAAACAGCACCATCCTCTTCCCTGTTCCTGCTCATCCTGCTGAGCTGGGCTCTGCTCTGACTCATGCAGTATCAGCACAATTCCCCAATCCGTTCAGATCAGAGAGGCTTTGAGTGTTGCTGAACCAGAAAGGCCCCAGCTTGCTTTTCTGGTCCCAGACTGAATTACTCTTTTGGCCTTTAGGAAAATACCTTTTTTTTTTTGCTTGTAAACAGAGATAACACAGGAAACCTCATGAGGCACTGCGGTTTAGCCTAGTTCAAAGCAGAACTGAGCTTTGAAAGAGAACTGGGCATTCATATGCTACCACGGGTGCACCATCCACATTATCATACTGCATTAGAGCTTGACCATGTGGCCTGAGATCTCCAAAATTTCCAAATGCTCCTCTCTCTTTAGGTTCCACTTGACACTTTGGAAAGTCAAATTCTGCCGATGATTTGGAGGAGATGATGTTTCACAGATGCACAGACTTGTAAACCTCACATCAGAGTCTGACACGATGTTGCACAGCAGAAAAATCACAACAGTCGTGTTTTACTGGAGCCTGGAATTCCTGCTACCATTTATTCAAAGTCTTATTAAAGTCTTGTAAATACCAATAGCAAAACATATTTATATACATCCAGCAAGAAATAGATGAGTCTGCCAGCATTGTACAGTGTCTCTTTAGCTCCGGAAAACTTATCTCTGCCTTCAATATGATATGATCAGATTTGTTCACATTTAATAAGGAGCTGAGTTTGGCTGAGAACAGTTCATTATCTTTGAAATTAATATTAATCACTGTAGAGGGCACCTCCCCTCCCTGTTTTTACCTCATAAGGAATAATAAGAAAAATGCCCTAATACTGCAAGATCTACAGGGTTGAAAGGATTGGGAGAGATAGAGAGGAAAAGGGATGTGTGGGGTCGAACACCCTCATCTGTGTCACTGCCTGGGTGCACTTCTGCTGGGGCTTGCCAGGGCAGGGGTCGTGTCTATCTCTGGGTTCATCCCAGGCTTTGCACCCTGTGTCCTCATACACCACCATGAACATATTCCCTTGCACCCTCTCCATCTCAGTGTAGCCTCCAGGAGCCTGTGTTGAGCATGAAGGATGCATGTGGGCAGAGATGGTCCCTGGCCTGAACAGCCAAAGCATGAAACCACGGCAAGAGGTGAGGCTTATGGAGGGGTGAGGAGCCACAGAGGACCTGAGGACAGAATTCCCCTTGGCTTTGGACATTTGGGGAGAATTATTTTGGAAAGGAACCTGTCTCTCTTGTTGGCTTTGCAGGAGCCTTGGTGGCTGACTCAGACCAGAGGGCGGAGATTTAGATGGTGAAAGCTAAAGGAGGTGAATCCCCATAGTCATCCAGGGAATGTGTGGCAATGTCAGGAGTTTAACCAGATCCCAGCTCAGTGCCTTAATCAGACGGCGACTATCCCCGAGCATGTAGCTTTGGGGTCTCAAAGAAAAGCTGATGTTAAAGGGCATTACAAATTTCCACCTGTGGTATGCTCCAACCAGCCTGACAGTGATTTTCTAACACTGAAAATCAGGTTCTGGTGGTGTAACAGGGTTTTTAATTTCATTTTTGGACAGCAGTTGGGTACTGGTAGGTGGAAAGTTATCCTGTGGGACAGGGAAGGGGAGCCTTTTTTCTGTCTGTTAGGAAGTGGGGTGGCGCCGGGGGGAGCTGACCTTTGGAGCAGTGATGGGCAGCTGGTGCTCATTTGACAATGTTTCAAAGGGGTTTTACTTTGGACTGGTCTGGCCCTGTGGACTGAACGCTGGTGTATTTGCAGGTCTGAAGCCCATTTTCCAGTCAGATTTTTCTCCAAAAGAGATTCAGTCCCAGCATCACTCCGTGATGGAAAACAAAATGCGGGAAGCACGGGCAATTAGGGAATTTTCCACAAAGGCATGTTCTGATCCAAATTAAAAAGCTAATAGAAATGCATTCAGCGAGTATCTCTTGCTGATCAACTTTGCAGGACTATATTCCTTTTCTTTCTCTCTTTCTCTCTTTCTCTCTTTCTCTCTTTCTCTCTTTCTCTCTCTTTCTCTCTCTCTCTCTCTCTCTCTTTCTTTCTTTCTTTCTTTCTTTCTTTCTTTCTTTCTTTCTTTCTTTCTTTCTTTCTTTCTTTCTTTCTATTCCTGGCTGACAATTGACAGGAACTCCCTTTCAGCATGGGTTTGGTCACTCGCTGACAGCAAACGTGCCCAGCAGAAAATGCTCCAACTGTTGGAGTTTCCTGAGCAGGGAAAACCGCTTGGGCTGAAGCTTGGGATCAGGATTACACCCCTTTAAGTCAATGCCAGGGAATCCACAACCTTTCCACGGCGATGAAGTTTTCTCGGTGCTTTCCTAGCTAGCACAGAGAGCTGACGAGCGTCAGCCCCGCACGAGGACGTTACCAGATTAAACCCAGCGGCACAATAGGCAGGGCAAAGTCCCACTCCTTCCCATCGCTGCCGCCGACCGGATCCCCGCGGCTGGGCTGGGATCGCTTGTCCTGTGCTGAATGCATTACGTAAGGCAGGGATCGTTTGTCAGCCGTGATGGTACAAACATAGCTGCAGGCAGATTATGCAGAGAGAGAGAGAGGAGGGAGAGGGAGGAAGGTCTCTCCAGGAACGGTGCTCCACGCAACTGAGGATTGCAAGTTGGCAGGTTGGCAGCTGGCCGAGCTGCCGTGAGGGTGTCGCTGGTGGTCCCTGACATGCTCTTGTTCGTGTGGGATGCTTGAGACAGGGACAAGAGACTAAGTTGGGGGACGAGGATTGGCATGAGGATTGGACCAAAATGGAAGGGCTTCTGTCTCCGATGAGAACGAAGGTAGGGGAAGATGTTAATGTCTTTTGAAGCTGCTTTTACCCAAGGAGGGGAAGGGGAGGTGCAGGGCTAGCTCTGTGAATAGGGGGCTTGCCGAGCTTTTGTCTCTTTTCTTTTCTCTCCCTCTCTTTTTTTTTCCCCCCTTCTTTTTCAAAACTACGCTCATGAATGTAACTCGGTGGAGGAGCGACAGCAGTTGCCTCCAAGAGGGGAGTAACCCATCACTCTTCCTCGACAGAGATGACCTTTGTAAATGAGTTTGCCTTTTGGAGTAGACAGCCATATTTTTGTTTGAATTTCCAGTCGGAGGCTCTCATTGTGTCTGTGTGTCTGTGCGTGCTCCCCAGGGAGCCGTTCAGGGAAAGTGTACCTGCAGCGCAGGGAGGGATGGATGGTGTCGGTGGGCTACTCCAGTATGGTATTTTCAGCAGCAAGGGATGCATGGACAAGCAAAGGGGGTGATTTTGTGCCCAAATACCCTGCCAGGGTGGGAGACCTCTTGGTGTGGACCCAGACCAGAAAGCTGTAAAAGAGAAAGTGAGCGTGCAGACCTAAGGAATTGCTGCACTTGTCTGCTGCCTTCTCACGCTCCCAACTCTCTTTAAAGGTTTGCCGTTAATCCTCGTTATTAAAGAAACTTGAATTCCAGCAGGGAAAAGCCAGAGACAAATACAGTAATGGTTTAGTTTGTAAAATCTCCTTCAGTGCTATTATTTCTGTGTGGTCCTGGGGGATAGACTGAATCCTGGTTTTATTTTATTTAGTCACTGCCTCCATCCCATGTGGTAACTGCCTTGGGTAAATCTTTCTGATTTCGGTCCATCACCACATGCAGTCCAACCCTGTTGTATTGTATCTCAGGACTGGGAGAACTGGAATTCAGTGACAATTCTTGCTGGCAACAAGGTGTCTTCATATGTCTTAAATGCAAACAGCTTTGAAGGTGTAGTCAGACCAGAGCTGTTTTATATAAATGCTAGACTAGAAAAAATTCTGAGAAATCATCTGGTCCAGCCCCTGGGCTGAGGCAGATCAGCTAGTCTGGTCTCCTCGATTACATCCCTGCCATCCACTATCTTAAATTAAAGGCTCTTCAATGATTTAAAGTATTTTCAATATTAAAAGCTAGAAAAGTGATTTAAATAATAATAATTTGCCAGCAAGTGGCTGTACTGTAATTCTCCAGGGGAGTAATTTTTTTTCCACTTTACTTCAGTTCTTTTTTGTCTTACCCAGTAAGTTGGGGATTAAAAAAGGACCTACCAACTTCATATATCTCTCCATTACCAAGAATAATGCTAACAGGCAGTTTATAGAATGAAAGATTTATAAGGGATTGTAGACCCAGCCATTCATACCTCTCATTGCTGAGGAATACGTACATTAGTGATAGTCTTTGTAAGGTGTTTCTCAGTATTACTTTTTTTTTTTAATCTGAGAATAGAAAACAAAAAAAACCCCTGCCCAACAGATCTCATTTCCATTATTAGAAGATGTAACTTTCGACGTTTTAGTTGGTGTTTCCATTCTGCTCCTTTAACCAGGCTTGAAATGATTGCTGGAGGCAGTGTCTCCCAGAATTGGTGCACTATCAGGTTAACGCGTGGATTACAGTCAGACGTGTGTACTATCAGCACCTGCAGCATGCGTGCAGCTATAAAAATGACAGAGTAAGGGAAGTGGACCAGGTCTGGGTATTATGTTTATTCATCTGACTTGCTTTGTAGCTGCAGCTGGAATGTAAATCTTAATTGATGCCATTCATAAAGTGTAATCTCAATTACCACTATCAGGTCATTTATTGATCCTATAGAAGAATCTGCTTGGGAATATAGACATGATCCTTTGGATCCCAATCTGCTCTAATATCAGAGAAAAGGACAGATCCTTGTGTATGGGAAAAGCTTCTCAAGGCAAAGCAATGTGATTTTTAAACCATTGATTGCAATGATGTAAAACTGATGTGATGCTCTTGAAGATCCAGATCCTGACATTGGTGTTATGTTGCTGTTAATCTGGAGTAGCTCCATGGCAGCTGATGGAGATATTAAAAGAGACTCTGCATAATAAAGATCAGGATTTGGCCCTTACATCTTTACCTTTCAGAGAAACAACAATGAGAAGATCACTTGTATAGATCTGAAAACTAATCTCATTTCCAAGATGCTTCATAGCTGGCAGCGGCTCACTGCTCACTTGCCAGAAAATCGAGTGTAAAATCTATAACTCTCCAAATACAACCTTAATATGTGATGCCTAAAAAAAAAACTTGACAACAGCGAGGCTGCCGATGTGCCGAGACCCCTGCCTGTCACACTGCCTAATATTGCCGTGTTTTTTTCCCCTCTACTCCCCCGTCTGTCTGATCCCATCTGTTGTCGCTTGTTTTACGCTTAGGCTGCAACTGTTGGAGGCTAGTTGGAAGTTTTTTTGTCCTTTGGTTTATATGGTGACATGAAGTATAGTGGGCCTCCGGTCATCTCTGGCAGCACTGCCTGGAGGGAGCCTGGAACGTCTGTGAGATCCAAGACTTTAACCTGCGTGAAAACATCTCCATGTTACAGTGAAATGCAAATAAATGCTCGGTTTTATCTTTAGTGTCCCAGGCAGCTATATTCAATCTGCTCAAATCTAGACAGAAAATAAAAAAAAAAAAACAGTTTGCTTTGTTTCCATAGGTAGGTAGGAGTAAGGGCTGACTCCTGCAGGCACCTCTCACAGTCTGTCACCAAGGGGTGAAGACAACGTGCATCTGCCTCTCATAGACAAACATGCAAAGGTCTCAGTAGTTAAAACGAGGTCCAACTCCCTGCAGGTGGGCTTAGGTGAATCTCTTGGTGGCGACTGAAAACATGATTGCTCTCAGCTCTTTGGTCCCCTTTGCTCATAGAGGTTCCTACCCCACACCAGAGCTGGCAGAGGGACACGTGGGCCCATCTTGACTTCAAAAGCCCCATTTTCCATGCAGGAGGTCTAGAGCTGAGACGCTGGACACAGCGTACAGGGCAGAGACATGGGCACATGTCCTCACCTCTCCCATCCAGCTCCATGGCAGGGCTTGCCAGCAGAGGGCTGGGAATACACAACCAAGAGCATATTTCATAGGGGACTTGTTTCCCATTCCACAAACTGATAACCCATTTGCTTACTGGGCCGTGCTGGGTGATCATAGAGTGGGGTGCTTAATAACTTCAAAACTCTTTAAAATATTTGTTAAAGTAAATTGGATATCAAACGTTAAGTGCATTACACCATGTAACGGACTCTACTGCAGTAAGTCATGGGTGATTAATACATTTCTACTTTTGTATAACTGGGATGCACAAATGCAGGAATTGAAGGGAAAGTGGAGGAATACATGGTAAAATGGACTGGTATATCAAAATTGAAACAGCTAAGTGGAATGCATTGAACAGAAAACTTACTGCATTTTTGGTGTTGATGATTAAATTTCACATGACTGGAAGTAATAGTGGAATGTAAATATTTGGTGGTTTAATGATGATACTGATAAATATTACTGATAGATAGAATCAGTTGAATTCTGTAGCCTAGTATGTCTGAGCCCCTTTTTAAAAAGCAAATGAATGTACACAATAGCAATGTCCCTATGCCACCTTAAGAGACTGTGAAGTTGATTGAGTACCATGCAGTGAAAAGAATGAAGAAATGCATAAATATTGCACTCCTTTTGTTAGCCTCCATTTTAATTTGTTTTATAATCCTCTACACATGCACAATTTGCCTTAACCCTCAGTGCATTGCCTTCAGCAAATTACACTGGCATAAGAATTTCAGTAATTTCAGTTTCTCTGTCGCTGACACTTGCCAGTGCATGCTACTGAATTTGCAATGAGCACCTGGCTTGAACCACGCAGAACTGGCTAGCTGCTCTATTTTCCTTTGAGAAGCCTGTGTTTGGCGCTTTTTTGTTTATCAAAGCACTGCTTTTCTTTCAGACCGGCTGAAAGAACTTTTTCAATGAACTTTTCGTCTGTTCAGAAACACACACGGAGGGTAAATGGAGATTAATTACCGTTGAATTTACTAAGCTTTGCATCCAAAGATAATGAATTTTGAGTGTTCCTGTGTACAGAGAATTCAGCTAGGGAACTCAGTAAATAATGTGTGTAATGCTTAGATAGTGCTCTTAAAACGTTAATGGGGCTGTTCTCTCTTATTGAATCTTATTAACTTTATCTGTTTATTATAGATTTTGGGGATTAGCAAACTCCCATGGTGTTACTCTTTATTCGTTAAACCCTGTTGGCTCTACTTTCAAAGCAATTTAGTTTTTGACCGCTAGATCTCTCAAAAAGAATGTTTAAGTTGTCCTTTGTGCCTTACTTAGAGAAGTTCACAGCAGCTCGAAGCAGAGAAACTTTGGGAGGTACCACATCCCCCGTGAGTCTTAAACAGCAGAGGGCTGTGACGACTGGCCTTTGAGATCGCCAGAGGAAATTGGAAGGGAAAATTGCCCCAGAGAAAGGGAAGTCTGGAGTCTGAGTTACACCTACGGATGAGATTGCTATAGTCTTTAGCCCTCCTTGGATAGTAACTGAAAAGAGGTTTACATAAGCTGTTTTTTTATTCCAGTATGAGGCTGCATCCAGCAAAGCATCTGAGCAGATTCTTAACTTTAAGCTCACAAGCTGTCCTGTGGAAGTTAAAGTTAGGATCCTCCACTGTATGGAGAGCTACACCTCTTAAAATCACCTTATGGCACTCTTGTACAAGCCAAGATGCAGAGTAAGTCATTTGCATATGTTGTGAAACCATTCCTGGTATTTTTAACAACAGCAAAAGACCAAATGGCAAACGGGGAAACCTGTCCCCCAAAAAGCATGCATATTCTTCCTCCGGAGTCTCAGATCCCTGTTTTGATATCACTGTGTATTTAACTCCCATTTTGAATATCCCATTGAGATAGACATATACAGGTACTAATGACACTCAGAGTCTGGGATTTCCAAAGTCATTTGCGGGATTCACACCTCCCAGCTGGAGTAACTTCACATGGACAGTGAGCACCCAAACCTTTTGGGTTCCCGTGCAATCATCCACAAGCTGACACGGCCACATGAAGTCCATAGCGTGGACTGGGAAGCGCCGCTGCCCCCTCGGCATCCCTTCCACGGGGCACTCGCACAGTCTGCTGAGCAGCTTAGGGGGTACCTCCTTCCCTGCCTTATTATTAGCAGTTTGACTCAAAGGTTAACAAGGCCATATGTAATTCTCTGAGCTTGTAGACGGTTAAAAAGAAAGGCAATTCAAGAAATAATGAAGTCCTATGTCTGCTACTGTTAATCATAATTTTATAAATACCTGGGAGAGAGGATGTAGGGACATAACTCAGAGCAGAGTTTGGCTTTGGAATAACTCTACCATAACGTTATGCCTCTGGAAAAGCAGAGCCCTTTCTGTTCTATAACATTTCCTAAACCCATTCAGATTTAAAAACAATATATCACTGAACATAAAACTGAAAGGTTATTTTTCCTCCCCGGCTGTGCTTTGTATCAGTGCAGTGAGATACCATGCCTGACTGGGCCCTGCCCTCGCGCGCAGTTGCAGCAGGGGTGGGTTATTTACTGTACAGGGGGAAAGCATCCTTGCGCATCCTGGGCAGGAGCTGGACACTGCGTCATTAATGAGAATGGCATTGCAGCAGCACTAGGAGGTCAAAGTCCAGCACGGGGTCTCATTTGCTTAGTGCTGGCCAAACAAATGATAAGAAGACAATCCCTGCCCCCAAATGTTTCCTACTGAAGGTTGAGAGGAAATGGGGGCATTTTGCCTCTGTTTTTTAAGGAGGAAGGATTGCAATGCAGGTTCTGATATCTCACCCATGATTCAATGGCCAGGTGATACTGTCCTTTCTCAGCATCCTCAGCAGCACAACTGAGTCCAAACTACACCATCCTAGCATGAGGCATCCTTGGGTGCACACCAGGTTAGGCTGGTTCAGCTTTTGCTGAGCATTCCTATGATGACCATCAGACAGCCCTTGAGATGGACCAGGATGACCACAACCCTTTCACAGAGAGTATGGTCACCTGGTTGGGATCCCCCTTCTGCCATCACCAGCTGAACGTCAGGACATTGCTGGGAGATGCACATTGGCTTGGCACCCCATTGTGTTGGAGCCTGGGATGATCATAGCATGCCTTGATAGTCAAAACTCTCATATTGTGTATCAAATGCCACTGGGTCCTTTCAGGTGATGGAAATAGGAGCTGCTCCAAAGTGCCCTGCTCACCTCCCACTGTCCAGACACCATGTCCCAGCTCAAGTGAGCCTGCAACCTGGCCTTGATTCTCCATGTCTTGCTCAGCCTGTGCAAAGCCCAGGCTGTAACAGAGGTGTCCAGGAACATCTCAGGTGCCCAAAACCTTCCTGCAGCTGAGGTTGCATGGAAGTGCCTAAGGACCTTCTCTTGGCTCCCATGGGACCTCACAGAAAAGCACACTGGAGGGCTACGTAAAGACCACAATGATACCAAACTGAAATTAATAATAGCAACAATAACAATAATAACATAATAATAATAATCTTTAAAATGCAGTAGGACAAGGCATGGACTGGAGGAATCAAAGAAAAGTGACAATGACACCATTAAGAGCATAAAGCTCACTAGCTCAGTGTGTGGGTTACAGGCTTCAGGGTTTCTTTAATAAGTGCAGAGAAAATACATTGGTGAGTACTCACTTTCCTAGTCATTTCATTAAGCAGTTTGCTTAATGGGCAACTGTTGGTGAGGCAATTGGCCATCCTTTTCAAAAGCAGAACTCAGAGCGCCTGCTGTTAGCTGTGAATCACAGGTTGTATCCACTGGGAAAGGTCGTAAAGTCTTAACTGCTGCAAAAATGGGAAAGCTGAAAAAATGAGAAAGTTGCGAGGATGATTATGAAACAAAAATGATGGTTGTCCCAAAATGCCAGCATAGTAGTTATCTATGGAGGAAAACAGCTCTCCTGCACAGCTGTCTGATATATTAGGTCATTCTGATGGCAGCTATTGGTAGGGACTATGTGCATTTAATGTTTGGGACTATATGGTATGCAATAAAGCACTTGCACAGCGCGTATTTCACATATAAAACGTCTGATCCGTGACCAGGGCATACCAGCACAGCTCTAAGCACCTAAGCACACACTTCAGTAGTGGTCAGCTATTATAATATTTTACTGGTTTTAGATGAATGTAAAAATATGCATAAAGCTGGATATGTGGGCTTTCTTCCTGAGAAGGCACACCTAGTGTACTTTAACTTTCCCCACATTCCTCTTTTATCTACATTGCAGTATAAACCCCACCAAATCTACGAGACCAAAAGTCTGACCCCATTTGGGATTCAACCAGCAAGACAAAAATCCCAGGCCCTGCAGGTTGTTCCAGTTCAGAGGAGACCTGAGGACAGATACAGGTGTCTTTTTAATGTAATTTATAAACATATAATAATGTCAATCAACATACGAAGTCCTGTTTCCCAGAGCACAAATGTATCAAACAAATGAGAGGGCAGTTTTTCTGCTCAAAGTGCCTTCTTTCATGCAACACCCACCACACCTGTGTTTTTCCTTAGTGCCTCGTTCTTAGCTTGGTGATACTATGAAGGAGGTCCCCCCCCCCAATACAGTCACAGGGTATCACAACACATGGCAAACCAGCGAAGGGAGTCAATCCTTTCTCTTCAAGTTCCAGGTCCGCCTTTGTTTTTTTTAGGGAAAGCACTTGTCCCTTTTGTGCAGAAGTTCAGGTTTTGTGGAGGTGCAGCTTCCCAGCACCCAGCCTCTCCCCATGTTCAGAACAGCAAAACCTCCCAAAATACATCCGTCCCCAGGCACAGCTATTGACTCGGGTCACATATCACAGGCTGAACACTGCTATTAAAGGCTGTTGTAATAGTAAATGCAGTATAAATAACAGTAATAAAAATGCACCACTCCTTCTTTTATGAAATCTTGTTCACGGGTCTCCCATGCAACAAAACCCAGAGGAAAGTGGTGGCTATCGTGGCATGTCACGGGGTCCCCTGGGCTGCAGCACTGATGGGGCACAGCCCAAAGCAGCAGCCAAACCCATTCCAGTCTCTCTGAAAACATGCAGATATCATCGCTCTCCTGCTCATTCGGGGCTTGGTAGCCCAAATGCTTGCAAAGCTTGACTCTGCTGAAGTAACATTAAAGGTAGAAGCAATCTCCTAGGTAGACAGCACTCAAACCACTTGGGGCTTTCAAGACAGGAGGTCAAAAACAATATATCAAGTTGGTTATCAGCTGGTCTCGTCTTCCCTTCCTCCCCTCCCTCTGGCTTAGGGCTGTAGGAGCTCAGATCCTTTGATGTAAACCTGTCAGACACTTTGGTCTCTCCCCTGCTTTGCCCTGCCCTATTCTTCCACATACACATTTGTGTGAGATTTTAATTATAGACATGATCATATTGGTAAGAAAACCCTTCCTTAATTACACGCTCAATTAATTCTAGTAGCTTAGGAGCTGAAAGATGAAGTTAGGTGAAATCATTACTGCTTCATCTAAAGCTGGATGTCTCCACGGCCAGGTTTGGAATAATACTGTGGAAGGCATTTTTCTTTAGAAAAATGGATTTCATTTAGAAGAGATTAAATTATTTTGGATAGAGGGAATTAGAGTATTATCTAGTGCCACTGAAACTCTTTTCCAGCAAGACTAATTACTTACAGGACTAATCTTTTCAGTAAATATTCCGTGATCAGACCCAAGAAATATATTGTACAAATAAGGCCATATTCAGCCTCATTACAGCCGGCACAACCCCTCCCATAATGTATCGTGGTCTTTAGAGAGAGAGATCAGGTGAGATGAGAGATTAAACGTGTCTCCATCACTTCAGATACCTCTGATTGTGCCTCGGTGTTTATCCTCACACCCTTGCTGGTAGTTGAGTAGCGCAGCATGGGTACCAATGGGACCAGGGTTGGGATGCCTGAGAAACATCCAGGCTGAAGCCAGCTCATGTGAGCTTTAAGCTAGGATCTGTCCCTGCCTCCATTAGACTGGTGACTCCCAACATGTGGGGCAGGAAGCCTGTGTTGCATGCCCGGGATCCCTGCTGGCACCCACAGTAGCATGGAAAATAAGGCACAAGTGAAGGAAAAACAAAATCCAAGCTGGAATAAACAGCCTAGGAGGCAAGGGAGGATGTGGACAGAGGATTAGGACTGGAGTAAGAAGTTTGAGAAGTGGCAGCCAGGACTAAATAGATGAGGTCTGGAGAGGATGGGTGAGGGATGGAGGGGCAAAGACAAGGTGGAGGACTTGTGTCCATGGCACGGAAACCTCCTTCAACCCAGACCCCATGTCCCAGCTGAATGTGGGTGGTAAACGCACACGTGTAAAGCTGCTTTGTAAAGAGAGAACACCATCAAAATGCAAAGTCGGGAAATACCAGAGCAAGGGACATCCCTGCAGCCCTGTCCCATCTAATTATGCATTCCCACACTGTTTTTCCACACGTTTCTTCTCATCTTGTGCATAAGATGGACAGTGCTCAGATAATGAGTAACTATTCCTTGTTTTGTATTCTCCTCATTTCTCAGTGAATAACCCTAGGTCTTATTTACTGAATACTGCCCTGAAAACAGAATTATTCATTTTGTCATGTTTGGGTTTTTTTAGCACTAATTGCAACAGTATCAAAGTTCACCAAAACCTGTAATCAGACTCTGGGTTTGTCTCCATTTAACCAATGCAGAATTGAGCCATGAAGGAATTGTTAAAGGTCTCCTCCAGTTTTGGGCCATTTCTGACTTTTCTGCATCCTTAACTTTATACAGCGCTTTCTGTGTTTGTTGTGCCCCTCACCATTTGCCTCTGGCAGAGGCCAGGCTTTCTTCAAGTCATGTTCCAGGGGTGTCGCTCACAAACCTGAAAATAAAGCTTAGATGTCAGGGATCATTAGTAAAAGTTTGGGTTATATGAATCACCCATCACCAACTATCTTCACCCAAAGACTATTTCCTCTTCTGCAGCACTCCTCAGCCTCATTCCCTGTGCACCTTCTGTCTGCCACAAATGCCAAAGAGCCCTTTAGAAAGCAGACGCCTTCACTGATTCATACTTAAGACAGCTCCACCCTACACAAGGAAGAAGGAAACCATGAGGGCAGAGGTTAGGGTGAAGGGAACATATGATCAAGCAATTAAAAATTGCATCATAAAACATCCACATGCCTGACATTTTCTAACTTTTCACCCTGATCTTCACTCAATGCAGTTTCCACATATATAATACCAACAGGCATATGACTATTGTCATATGACTATTTTTTACTTAATGTCATGTTATTAACTCCCTCTAAGAGTTCAAGATAAATTGACTGTAGTTAATCATTCCTCCTTGCACATTTTCGGAGTAACCCAGACTGACAAAACATATAGTCGTGGGAGTAGATGTGAGCAGAGCTGAACTGACAATATGAAAAGGCCAGGCAGCTTTTGAATGCACAAATAAAAATACAGTACTGTGGCAAAACCATATGCTGAGGGTGGGGAGTGAATTTGTGTCCTTCCACTTGCATGTCTCTATATGCCACCTTTGCACGGAATAAATGTCTTCGCATATTCCACATGAAAAGCTGCATCAGATTATTTGCCCTCATTTAATAGGGTAGTAAAGAAAGTTTTATAAAATGGGTGTGACTTTCACAGTGTGTTGCAACTCATTTTTAGAAATATGTGTCTGCATATGCCGGTAGTTACCTTATTTTAAATCACTCATGCACATTTACTGATGGTATTTGCATTCTTGTTGAGCGCAGATTTTCTAATTAGTAAACACAGTATTATTATAAAGGTAGATGGTCAGGTAGATTAAGAAGAAAACATTAAGCAAAAATATGTTTTGGCATTTCTTTAACTTCCAACCAGCTCTTTTCAGGTTCTAAATACATTTTTTCGCTTAGACCACAGTTTTGTCACATACATGTGGGTTTGAGGTTTTTTGAAGATCCTCTTAAATGGTTGATAACAGTGTTCTGGTGCCTCAGCAAGCGCAAGGGGAAACATCAGCCAAATGCTTCAAATCTCTCCCACAGACATCACAAACCTCTTTCACCAAGTGAGGGGGCATTTCTCCTGGATACAGCAAAAAGAAAAGGGAAAGGTGGCAGAAGAAGCGGGTGACTGAGATAACATCGCGTAGGGTCAGAGTCTCTGCTGGCATAACTCCTGAAACTCAGTAGAGATAAACTGTAGTTTCTCGTACATGCAGCTGAGTCCCAGGCTTATTTGTGAGAATGAGTCACGTTAATATGGGAACATCACAGATGCACAGAAAGATGGTAAAGTTGTTTGGGAGGCCATCAAAGGCTGGAAAATACAAATAGAAAAGAAAAAAAAATAAAAGATAACATTTTTCAATCCGGACAGAAAAAGATAAAGGGTTTCTTTCTTCTTTTGTTTTTGGTTTTGGTTTTTTTTTTCCCCCTGTGAAAAGTATGTACACCATTAAATCAGCTTTAACTATTAATCTTCACCTGGAGATATCACCACAGTACAAACAAGGAGATGAAATAAAGCTACGTTGCTCATTACGTATGTTGCAGAAGAATTAGTGTCAGTGGAGAAAAGACCAAACCCAAAGGGAATGACATACAGGGCAGACACTCGGCAATGCAAACTTGTGTTCTGCAACTGACCTTGAAGGAACTGTGCCAGTTCATACTCAGTCAGGAATGTGGCCACTCCTTTGTCTATGTGATGCTCCAGACAACGCAGAATAAGGACCAAAAATTAGGAATTCTTTAAACCTTTCACTTCTAGAGATTAATGGGTAAATTCTTACCAGAGATGATGCCTTTGTAGACAAGCCATGGAAATTTTTAGCAAAGAATCAGGAATATTTGCATCGGTATCAACAAACAAAACTAAAATCAAACCAAACTGAAACTCAGAACCAAGGAGAGATTCATGGTGATTTGTGAAAATGAGTAATCTTAGAAATATTTCCAAAAACCTAAGGAAATGGTTAAAGACTCCCAGAAGCAAAAATTAATGCTGAGCATTTACATTCATTTGACAGAATTTATCTACTCTTCTGCTCCATAAAACCTAAGTGCAGTACTTAACCTGCAACCCCCAGCGATGTCTGGTGTGTTTTACTTCCCAGCCCCGGCGATGCTCAGAGACGTGCTCTGGAATGCAGAATGAAGTGTATGGTGGAGTCTGTGGGCTGAAGGGAAATCATTATTACACAGTAATCAATACTGTGCATCTTGTGTTGGCTTCTCGGCTTCTCTGACATCCTACCATAGCCGTCAAAGGTTGGGATTGGTTTTTTTTCTGATTTGAATAAGGTCATAGTTTGTTTGTGGGCTTTTGATTTGAATTGATTTTCTTCCTTTTATGATGATGACAACACTCCTAAATTAGCCAACAGCACTGAAGCCTCAGTATACATCATTTTAGCACCTGGGAACAAATGCACTGATGATGGGGGTGAATGTTATTCTCTCAAAATCAGTGCAGCTGAAAGTGCAGTATTTTGAATGAATTTATTCCATGTGTTTTGTGGTTTTTTAAGTGTAGGAGTGAGACAGGGAGAAGGAACCAGAATCAAGTGCTTTCCTCCCTATAATATGTTGATAAAGAGGACAATCACAGTCCTGCCGATGCCAGACTTGCAAAGGCAAAGACTTTTACCATTCCCAGGTGGTCCTAGAGGTGGACCGTCTGGACACAGCTTGGGATGGACCATGATGCCAAGATCCTTCTGCCAGAGAGTAATGGGATTCACTGAGTCTCTAAGAACCACACAGGGTGGAAATTTGGCTTAAAATTTTCCTGTCAAAGCTTTTCCAGACTGCTTGCTTCCGCGATGTCTTGGTCAAAACATGTTAGCCTCAAACTTTCTCCCAGTCTACACCGAGGTTTCCGTAGCATCCCAGAGCACTCAGCTGGTAGACTCCCCAGGGCCAGGGGCTCTGTGATTGCCCAAGGAAACTCACCCACAGGCTCCCTGCACCCCAGCAGTTCTCCGGTGGAAAGGACCTAGCATGGCAAGGTCTTTGCCCTGGCCCTTTGGAACTTGCAGGTCCTTTGGTTTGGTACTGAGGCCCTGAAGCACACTAGTGTCCTTGCTGTTAAGTGTCTCAGTGCCTCCCCAGGAGGGCTGAAGACCTTGACACCCTTTCTGTAGGCAGGGCTTCACAGGGGTCTAGCTGATGAGCCTTTTGCTGGGACTAGAGGTTACAAACACCCTGAAGAGTGTGGGTAAGGTCCTGATGTCCAGGTCCCAGAGGGAACAGTCTAGTAGGGAAATAGAAGTTTTCCAGTCCAGCACCATCAGTGTCCCATGCTGCCTCACCTTCTTCTTCCAGCAAACAGGGACTTAAGAGATTTCCACTGTGGCCTCAGAAACCTCTTTGTGTTGGCTCCCTGCCCAGCTCTGAATCATCCTCATAGATTCACAGAAATACTGTTGAAATAACACACTCCCATGGATAACACCCTATAAACTTCTGCTGCGTTCTCCCACTGCACTTACTGCGAGACGAGAAATGTTAATGCCTTGAGGGTGTCCTCTTAATTGCATGGCTTCTATCCAATGGAAGCATATGTACAAATTAGCTGCAATTGCCGGTGTGCACAGTGGTAGTGTTGCTCAGGAAGATCTCTGCTGGTATTAATGCAAATACAAGAGGTAATTCCATAGAGAAGTCAGCCATGGTTTGGTATTAATCCTCAGGCACAAGGCATAGGGTTTTCTGGCTTGACTCTAATGCAAAAGAAACCATGGTAATAATAGGGTCCTCCAGTCAGCTGATTATGAGAGATTAATTAATACCTAGCAAAACGTGAGTATATTCCATACCTTATGTCGAAAGGCAGGAGAAAGTGGGAAGATATTTTGGTGAATGAGCAAGTAAGTGTCAGTGAGGAATGGGTGAAAAGTATTGAATTACATCTGTATTATTCTTAATGTGATTGTTCCTAGTCCCCCAAGGCTGTGAATGCCTTATAAATGAATTGAAAAAACAATGAAGGGAAAAAAGAAAAAAAGCAATGGCTGTAAATCTGAAGTGATGTCACTCTTGTGCTTGCTGCTTTGTCGGGCAGGGCTCTCATATTTAAATGCATTTGTGGCATGCTCAGAGCAAGCAACCTCCTTCACCAGTAAATTCACAAAGCACCAACCCTCTCCTTATCCCCACACTGTATGAAAGTTGATTAAGTTCTAAAGATTGTTTATTCCCTTTGAAACTGGTATTCTGAGCTGGCCAGGAAGGTTTTTTCTGGAGATTTGTTTAAAGGAACAGGTCAGGCAAGCAACGAGCACTGATACGTGTGCTCTTGCCACATGCTGGCCAGACCATCTTCCAGGTGAGAAAGCAACCTCTTCTCCAGTCCCAGCCAGGTCATGGTCTGAGGCTCTTGGTACCAAAGGTTTGGTGGTGTCATCGGTGGCAGCCTTTTGCCCACTGAGGCAAAAGCACAGGTCACTCCTATGCTTTGTGCAGCTCAACAGAGTTTTGATAATAGGGTTTGAAGGCTGGTTAGCAGCTGTATTCATCTGTAATAAGCCAGCTACGAAGTCAAGGTATGCAATTATTAATGTGGTCACCAGCAAAGTGCTCAGGAGGAAAAAACAAGGAAGCTGCCAGGCAATTGCATGAAAATAGAGTCAGATGAAAAGTAAGCCCTGAAAGGTAGATGCTCTGAGAAGGAAAAGGTGGGTGTGAGCTCCCGAGGATTGCTGGATTCAGAAACACTTGTAGTTGAACCTCTCCTGACATGCTTGTTTCTTCCCTGGCCTTAGGGAAGGTACTTAAATCTCTGTTTTTATCTCCCACAGTTTTCTAAATTGAAGTTGTAATACCTGCCCACCTACTCACCTTTCAAAAGAATATTCTGAAGCTCTGTTTGTTTGTAAACTGCTCAGGAAATAGCATATGCCAAACTCTCTCAGTATATAGAGAAATTTATAAAAATATTAGGGCTGGAAGGCACTCAGGCTCGGAGGCAAAATAGGCACATGTGCACTGTTCACAATAGGAGTTTGTCCAAACTGTTCTTGTTACTTCCAGCATGGGAGATTTGATCCCCCAGGTAACCAGCTCTTCTCCCAGTGCTTAACTAGTCTTACGGTTAAAGAGTTTCCTAATGCCCACTTCATTTCTCTCTGCAGCGTAAGCCAGATTGTTCTTCTCTTGCAATTAATCCCAGCCCTATGTACCATCTTTTTATGACAAACTGTTTCACAGCCCCTCAGGCTTCTCTTTTCTGGACCACAGAAACCTACCTCATTTAACCTTTCTTCACTGGTCATGTTTTCTAAACCGTAATCATTCCCATTGCCCTCTTCCAGAAATTGACCAATAATTTCTTAGAAGGTGGTGTGCAAATGTGAACACAATCTCCAGGTCATAGAGATGTCTGCTACTTCTTGCACACATCCCTCAGATGAGATCTGCCTTTTTAGCTTTATTATTTTTTTGCATTATAGCATCATGCTTTTGATTCATGTGCAGTTTGGGATTCAAAACACTACAATCTAAATTATACTCTACATGGCATGGAGATTTACCCTACAGGTGAGTTGCTGCCTTTTATTGTTGTGAAACGTTTCACATCTTTTCTAATTTGCCAACCTCCAATATTTTTCTCTCCATACATATCCACATGCCAATTTTTATTGGCAAAATGTTGTAAAATTTAACAGAAAATGTTACTATTGCTACAGGTTTACTTTAACCATCCAATCAAAATTAATATAAAATAAAAAGCCTGGCACAAAATGCTTTAAAACCCCATGAGCAGAATATTCATCTCTGTTACATTTTATAGGGGTTTAGAGTGACTCCAATAAACCCCTATGAATTTAGGGCTAAATCTTTAGCTTGTGTAACTTGCCATATCTGCTTTGACTTCATTATAACCATACCGATTCACAGCAAGCGAGGAGCCAGCCCTTAACCTCTATTGCAAGCTGTAGGAACTATGCTTCTCAGGGCTGACTGAGGCACTGTACACTTTGGACCAGATCTTCTCACACCTTGTGAGCCTCACGCATGCAAGGAGGGAGCAGCAAAAGTGATGGGAGGACATGGCCTCTTTGCATCTCTGAAGTGTGACCTGGATTTCTCTTTTCCAGCACAAGTAATAAAAAGCTGGCACAGAAGTGCAGCTGAAACTCCCTCTTTTTTCAAGCATGAAATAACAGAGGTATCTTCCAACTCCTCAGTGCTGTAAGAAGTTACATGAGGTGCTGATATTAGTGCTGACCATCAGATGCAGGTCTAGCTTGTGGCCAAAGAGCAACCCCAAATGCCACACCAAGGTTGGTTGCAGCCCTTCCCATTATGCTTCCAGTGGCTCAATCACACCCAACAACAGGAGGAGCCAACATTCAGTCTTTGATCCAAGTCCAAACTTCTGCTTGTCTCGTGGTAAGGCATTGCATGCTGGGACGTATAATCCTTGCTGGATAATTAAGGGAAAAGATGGACACAATTTGGTAAATCACCCATAAATTAAGCCCAACACAATGGCTCTTGGCAGGTTGCTAGTGCAATCCTTAATTAAGGAAAATTTCACCCTCACCATTGTTCCATGTGAATCTACCAAGTACCTTGCATATTGATTACTTATTAATCAGGAAATGTACTTTAGCAAGTTTATTCCTGCATAAACTTCTCAGGCATGCAGATGCCTTAAAGCAGGCTACATTGCTACCAATTGTATTTTTAATTGCTGTGTTTAGAGAGTCTCATTGATCTAATCAGAGCTAAATAAGCCCCATGGTACTTCCCATAGTAAAGTTTACTGAGGATGTGTTTCTTTAATTTGCTGTAATGAAACCTTCTGCTGTGCTGTCACTGGTCAAATGCAATGCCAGCGAGCAGAGAGGGATGCTCCACGCTTTAATAAATCTGTTGTTATTTCTGCAGTTCAGAAATCCTGTCACCCAGGCAGTAGGAAAGCAGCTGGGTGACATTATCAGTAATTGCTTAATATTGTCATTGCATTTGCTTACAAGGAAGAAAAGCCACAAACTATCAATCAGCCGACAGAATATTCATAGTCTATGATAATAGTAAGTGCTTTTTGAATGTCATGGCAACAGTCACACAAGCAACGTGATCTTGTACTTGATTACTTCCTGCTGCATTCCTGATAGTGTCCATATTGCTCCATTAATTTTGCTCTGTTTTGTTTTTTTTAAAATCTCATTTGTCTTTGGCAAGTACACAAAATACATAGCACCTTTTCCCAGAGGCTCCCAGTGATCAAGACCTCTTGGGGTATCTGTAGCTCTTCTGTAGCCTAGATATGTCCTATATTGGACCCAGCATTCCTGAGTGTATTTTAGGAATTATATCTGGACTATTACAGCAGGTAATCTCTGAAATCAGATTTGAGACTGGCTTTTGTGAAAAAGATTTAGAATGATCTCATTAAATAATTTGTTGGAAGGCCTTTTCAGACAAGGGGAAATAAATTGATTTGTCTAAGACACATCTGGACCTGAATCATTCTCTGCTTGTCCTAGTGGCCTGTGATTTTCAATTGCTTTATCTCATTCAGATTTGTGGGTTCATGCCTTTTAAAGGCCAGAGAAGATTATGAGCCTTTAGTCTTCTGCATTAGAAACTCATCCACTAATTTCTGTACCAAGTCCATAACTTTTGAATGGGCAGTGGCATATATTTTTAGGCGGAGCCTCTTGGAGGGCTGCAGCTTGTCAGTAAGCTACTATATCCCCTAGTAAGTTGTTCTAGATATTAGTAATCATTCTTCTTAAACAATAGAAAACCCAACAAAATGAAACGAAGAAAAAGCTGAGATCCTTATTTGCAGTCTGGATTTTCTCAGCCTCAACTGTTGTCCCTTAGAGCTCATTACGACTTTTACTTCAGCTTGAAGAGCTGAGTCCTGTGTGAAATCTCCTTATGCAAGTGCTAATAGGTCGTAATTGAGTTATCTCTTAACCTTTCCAAGGATAAACTACTTTAGATAAATTGGTTTAACAAAAGTGAAGAGTTCTGCTGGGGCACAGGTGTCTGAACTCATGTTAGACAGATTCTGGACTCCAGTTCGGCCTCTGTTCTGTTTCAACTAGGGGCCATTTCCAGTCCAGCAGAGACCTGAACTGCAGGGTCCCAAATGAGTATACTCTGACAAGAAGGTGCAAAGGGGTGAAGGGACCACCAGGAATGGACTTTGAAGCATTTCTTTATAGCACTTGAACCAACAGCCCAGTTCAGCCATCACCCACCACAAATGATCCCTGCTGATGGAAATTTTCTAGCTAAACCTGCCTTTTACTGTATCAAAAGTATTTTAAATACTTTGATAATTTTGTTGTAACACCTTGGCTATTTTCTTATTTCTTTTTAAAAAAAAGAAGAAAAGGAAAAGGCAATATTTTACCAGGAAAGTAAGGGGAATAAGATGCCTGATCCACCCTGAAGGAAGACAATCGCAACTTCCAATTTTACCTTTTCTTTTAATTCCCAGCTCTATCAAATCCTCCTTGTGTCATTTCTTATTTAGTCCTCACGTGCTCAACTTTCTTGATGATCATACTGAGAATAATGGCAAAAAGTTGTGGGCATTTAGTCCATCCCTGTAGGCATGGCCACCTCGGGGGCAAGTGACCACTCACATGATAATGTCCAAGGACTCTGCTGCTCCTCTGCCAACAGATTATTTGGTTGTATTATTTATAAAGTGCTTTGATAGGCTCGTTTACCTGGAGCTAAGTAATGGCAAGGCCTTTGCGGGCTGGATGCTTGTCAGACGCTACTACATTTAGTCTACAAATGAAAATCAAACTGCCTGACTTCAAAGAGGTTTGGCTGGTGTAAATTAACCTGTATTTTAGAAGTTCTGGAGCAGATGTCATACTTTGCCCTGGAGATCTCATTACTGCTCAAATGTATGCGCACATTTTGCCATATTAACGAAGCAGAGGGGCCCCCCTCCCCCACAAAGCAGGATTAGCTGCTGGTGTCTGTAGTTACTTTTGTCAAAAACCTTTTGAAAGCCTGTGGAAGGAGAGGAGGAGGGAAAGTTCAGAAAAAGCCAGTATCTGTCTTTATTAATTACAGGATGATTAATTATTTAATCTGCCCAGATATCTGTATGCACAACTTGGCCGATTCTCATTTATCAGACTTTCAGCACCATTAATCAAGGGAAGTTTTAAATGTGAAGGAAGACAGGTTGATTTAAGGTGCTGCGTGGCAGTGACCGCTCTGGTGCACGCGCTGCCCAGCCCTGGCACCAGGGCCATTGATCATGGCAAGGGCTGGCCCTGCCTCCCACCGACAAGTGCCCGGCATTTGGGCAACTCCATGACTTGCCTCGGGCTCCTCCAGGGCTAGTTCTCCAAATTTCGTTATGAAGTTTGAAACCCACCACAGGCTCAAGTGAAAACACAAGCTAGATAGCAAGGGAGGGTCTGGAAATGGTATTGACTTAGGGCAGCTGAAGAGAGGTTGCCCCATTTCAGCCGAGACCATGATGGTCCCTCTTCTGGGACCATCTTCTGGGATGGTGCACACTTCTCAGGAACACTAGATGATGCCTTAGCTTAACCCTCCTCCATCGCGGTTCATTACCTCGGGAAGTGCATGCAAGTTTCCAGCATGCATGCAGTCACTCAGGAGATGCTTGGTAATTTGTCATGCTACAACAAGGCTGATTGTATCTACTCAGCTCCTGGAGTACACATCGAAGCAGAAGTCATTTCCCTACCTTCTTTAAACTCCTAAGCAAGACCCAGGTCTGGGGTTCAGGAGGGAGATGAATAAGCATGCATGGACAATAAAGCATCCTACTTTGCCAGGGTGCTCTTCTCCAGGTGAACGAGGGTGCAAGGAAGAGGTAGGTGGATGTTAGCTCCAACCTGGGTGCAGACTGGTTTTTCCTTTTTTTTCTCCCCACCTTCTGCTTAGGACTTGGAAAGTGCCAGTTTATCAGACTGCAGTTGCCAGCTCTCATAATTTTAGAATAATTTTAGAATGAACCTTATGTTATTGGAATTGTTTTTAGATCCTTAGCTCCCGGAGTCAAGTTATATTGGAAGTCGGTTGCCAGATTTCATTTTAAAACACAATTTAGCTTTGTGATCGCTAGGAGAAGCTTAACAGTAAAACCCAAAGGATTATTACAGGCTTAAAAGTCAGATGGCATATACAAACTTTAATTTTTATTTTTCATTTACTACTTTTTCCTGATTTATGATGAATAACAATGACTTAGGGTATGCAGAAATATTCATAAACAATTGAGCCAAGGTATCTGGAGGACTTGCACACTCCTTTTTCATGGCAGAAGCTTCCCATTGCTGAGGTTGTATATCCTCATGCTGCATAATTGGTTTGCTTGCCACTGTGTGGCCACACCTGGCATTGGCTTTGCCAACCTCTGCTGATCATTCTCATTCAGCCATTTCACGACCTGGTTAAAAAAAAAAATAAAAAAAAACAGTGTCCAAATTTGCCTGTGCTGCACTGAAGGTAAATGTATACCTTGCATCTATAATTAAATCTTTGTTAAAAAAATGTAGTTGAATAGCAAGGAAATCTTACAGATCTATTCAGTTTTTATTTTAAAATAAGGAAATTGGTGGCCGATTAGAGTCGCAATCCTTGTTCCAACAGAGGGTGGCAGAACACGGCCATACCTACAGTCTCAAATACATTGTCTCTGCCTTCTCACACACCGATTTCTGCTATTGGAGAAAAGACAAGAGCCCCAGACTCATTAGCCATAGCAGTATCCTGCACATTAAACATACCCATAAGACCAGTCTCCAAGCATGACGCTGGCAGCAGAAGGACATGTTTCCTGTCTGTCAGGAGGAGCAAGCATGACTTTCCCTTCTAAGGAGGGTTAAAGATCACCTTTCATTAGTGAACTGACAGAGAGTGAAGTGTTCTCCTATCATAATGATCAGGGAACGGTGGCTTATGTCAGCCAAGGACACTGTAGACCTCAGGATCATTGCAAATGATTCCTGGGGCTTTATTATGCCTCATTTTATTTCAGACTTCTCCTTTCTAAGGAGAATCTCCCTCTTTCTCCCGCACACATCTCTAATGACTGGGTATTAGTCATATTGCAGTGTTATTTCACTGAAGTTACCCAAGTATCACTTCAGTACCCAAATAAAATGCACAGAGCTCTTAAGATGCCATTCAGGCAATGGTATGGCTACTACAGGTATGGACAGATGAGTTGGTCTCCAGCAGATACCTGAATATAAGCTCTCACCACCTCCCCATTCCCTCCAGTACATCACAGTAAGTGGCCATGGACTATTTCTGCAGACTAGCTGCCATCCTGTGAATTCAAACCCTCACCTAACCCACAGTGATTTATGTAGGACCATAGGAGAAAGAACATAAAATCAGGATTTATCTTATAATGAGACACCAAGCTAGGAGCCAAGTGATAGGAGTTCTGTTCCTATTTCTGCTGCAATTTTTGGCAAACCACCTAATCTCCCAGTTTCCCATTGACAGTATCATCCCTGTCAAGGGATGATACACTTTTTTTCCTAATCTCTATTTTATATAGGTAAAATTTCATCTTCACTCTGCAGAGTCCACTTCTGATCTGCATGCTTAGTGCCTCATTAATAGGACCTAATCTGAGCTGGGAACTGCCAACCAATGGACAAGCATCAGAACATCTGTGGAGTATTTTTTCACCTCCCTTTCTTTTTTGTGTCTCAGTGATGGACTTGTGAGTCATAGGACTCACCAACAGAACCTCTTCCCATCATAAAGCTCTAATTGCAAATTAACCTTTGTTTGATTCCTTGTAAAAACATTATTCTCCCTGTAATTGAAAAAGAAGGGAGCACAGTAACAAAGCACCTGTTTATTGCTCAGCTTTCTCTGAAATGTTAAATGTTATGTTATCAACTGCTGCCTAACTTGTGAGCTAATTAAAAATAGTTCTTTGAATAACCTAAGTACGTAGGATTCTCAGGGATTCTATAAGTAATAATTGGACTGCCAAGATACTTTGACATCTTAGAAATACTGCTTTTGCATGGAGCTAGTACAACATGTTTTGGATTTTTAGCATGAATGCATGTTCATACTAATGAAAAAGAAAAATTAACAGTGCTTGTAGCTAAATTATCTTTTGCTATTAATAATTTCTTTACACTGGCATCAATTCACTTGTCCTAAAAGCATTTAAATACCGAGGACCGATTTTGCAATTTCTTTGCATGCAAAACTTTCAGTGAAATCATTTGAGATTTTTATGTACCATCAGCTTGCAGGACATTAATAATCAGATCCAAAGCCTTGTGGAATAGTGGGAAGCCTCCTATTGATATCAACTGGTTTTTCATCCAGCCATAATTGAAGAGCAGAGATATTTTTTCTGTTGAAGTTCTTCCATATGAAAGTCCCAATAGATGCCAATAATCTGAACGTGTCAGTTGTTATGGAAAGATCAGAAAAAAGGCTTTTAGTTAGTAGGGAATGATACCCAGTATTTTCCTGCCCCTTTTTGTAGACTTAAGTCAAAATGTTTGATGATTAAAAACATCTGTGGGAGCAAGTTTTGAGTCTAGTGAGGAGAAAAGAAATATTTCGACTCTCAGCTCTCACTGTAATAAACAACTCTTTTCTTGAGTCTATAATGGACTAGATCAATAAAACAATTGACGGTAACCATGGGAGAAGAAGAATAACAGCCTCATTTAGCATTTATAGACTGCCGCTCCTGAAAGACTTTCTAAATGCTTTAATTAAGCATCACAACAACCCTATGATGTACAGTACAGGAAGAGTTATTATCTGTATTTTACAGGTGGAGATCAGCACAAAAAGGCACCCTCTCCAAGGTCACATAGCAAGTCTTTGGCAAAGCTGATAGTGGCAGTCATGTTACCTCACTCCCAGCGTTTACCCCAAACTTTGGAGGACATACCCTCCCCTCTATGTAACGTCATTTATAGGCCAACCTTGAGAGATCCCTGCGGGTAGAAGTCTGGGTGAACCCACTGGGAGTTAAGTGAATAAAGCATTCATAGGACAATAATAGACTATAGGCACTATTTAATTAAAGGAGAGGTGAACAAGTTTTGGAGGTATAGGAAATACCCAGCTCCTACCAGATCTCTGCAAAGTGGTTGGGAAAGTTCAGCTCCCATATATCTTTTTCTCTCTCCTTTTTTCCCTGATTCCTGGCTTTGTCTGAACATGAAGGAAGTTACTAAAGACATGGATAACGGAAATGTCTCTGTAGGTTGCATTTTCAGTAGAGTTTCTAGTCAGGATTGCCGCAGATAAGCTCTCCAGTGAGACAGTTTTCATACACTCCACCTTGACATTGCACACTTGGGTGTTCTACATGACTCTCAATGGCTTTAGGGGGAATATCCATGTTTTTGGAGTCACATTTCAGTGCTCTAAAGGCTTACCAGCCACCGACTACAGAGCGACAACGTCACTGATAATCAGTGTCAGAAAACATCCTTCTCTCTAAACTGGAGAGGTATGGATTTGATGGGTGGACTGTCCGGTGGGTGAAGAAGTGGTTAGATGGTTGCATCCAGAGGGTAGTGGTCAATGGCTCAATGTCCAGGTGGAGATTGGTGACGAGTGGCGTCCCACAGGGGTCCATATTGGGACAGGTACTGTTGAATGTCTTCATCAATGACATAGACAGTGGGATCGAGTGCACCCTCAGCAAGTTTGCAGATGACACCAAGCTGAGTGGTGCGGTCGACACACCAGAGGGACGGGATGCCATCCAGAGGGACCTGGACAAGCTGGAGAAGTGGGCCTGTGTGAACCTCATGAGGTTTAACAAGGCCAAGTGCAAGGTCCTGCACCTGGGTCGGGGCAACCCCCAGTATCAATACAGGCTGGGGGATGAAGGGATTGAGA
>NW_008824544.1:3145050-3158073 GCF_000699105.1 Pygoscelis adeliae | reverse complement strand
AAGCAGCGTGGCCAGCAGGTCGAGGGAGGGGATTCTGCCCCTCTACTCTGCTCTGGTGAGACCCCACCTGCAGCACTGCGTCCAGCTCTGGAGCCCTCAGCATAAGAAAGACATGGACCTGTTGGAGCGAGTCCAGAGGAGGGCCATGAAAATGATCAGGGGGGTGGAACACCTCTCCTATGAAGAAAGGCTGAGAGAGTTGGGGTTGTTCCACCTGGAGAAGAGAAGGCTTCAGGAAGACCTTACTGCAGCCTCTCAGTACTTAAAGGGGGCTTATAAAAAAGATGGCGGCAGACTTTTGAGCAGGGCCTGTTGCGACAGGACAAGGGGGAATGGCTTTAAACTAAAGGGGGGTAGATTTAGACTAGATCTAAGGAAGAAATGTTTTAAGCTGAGGGTGGTGAAACACTGGCCCAGGTTGCCCAGAGAGGTGGTGGCTGCCCCATCCCTGGAAACTTTCAAGGTCAGGTTGGATGGGGCTCTGAGCAACCTGATCTAGTTGAAGATGTCCCTACCCACGGCAGGGGGGTTGGACTAGATGACCTTTAGAGGTCCCTTCCAACCCAAACTGGTCTATGATTCTATGAAAACTCTGGAAAAAGCTATCCAAATGAAAGAAACCCTAATATCAGCCAAAGGATGTTTTTTCCCTATGCAAAGCTTGTAGCTTAACTCTTGAAATCACCATCTGACATTTTATACTGAAAGCCATTATATTTTCACGGTATAGTCCCAGAATAAATGGTCTTGTGACTAAGACTCAGGTCCGAGAAAGGACTTAGATGACTTGAGCAGAACATGATGCTGCTTTGGGTACTAAGGCTCTGTGTGTTGTGTGAGGGGAGATTGGGGGAAATCAGAACAGAAACTATGAGCAGGCTAAGTGGGGAACCACCTGAAGTCAACACTTTCAGAGTCATATTCGGACATCACAAATCCCACCTATGTGTTCCTAGTATTTTTTAGTGTGTGGCTCCAGGTTATCAAAACATCTGGCTCATAAGAGCCAGTAGGGCTGCCGAGTGGTCCCCAGCGTGTGATCACCTGCAGCTAGCCAAGAGACAATGCAGAAGACCGGGAGTTTACACCCTGAAATTTCATATATAAGTAGTTATCTGCAACCTTCCCTTTGAAAATTAAGCAGGGATTATTTAAAGAGAAATATTACAGAGGTGAAAGAATCTCCCCTCTTGTCTTACACTGTTATGCTCTCCTAAGAAAGGAGGGAGCAAGGCTTAGTTTTCCCCTCTGTCAGAAGGTGTCACACCTTCACTGCTCATCTCCCTGGAGCATGGTCTGACCTGGCCAGAGGTGTCCTCGGATAGCACCATCGTCCCTGGTGAGGCCCTCCCACCACATTTGCCTGGAGAGAAAGGGAGCATTCAAGAGCAGGAAAGGTCTTCTCCCAGGACCTCCCCATTATTTTATTTAATGATGTTCAGCACAGTGTGTGTCTACTCTGGGGATTTTGAAGTACAACTGCGAGACATATAATCCTAGATGCTAGACTGGTACGTAGCAAAAGTAGGCTCCGTCCCCAGTGGGACATCTTCTGTGCTTTTGATTTTGTTTATCCCTCGTCCTTCCATGCTCCATCTGCGAAACATGACCAGTACTCTTTCTTTTTCTGTCCCCTCTGTCTTACTGAACTAACTAGTAACTTCTTCCTTGCTTTACTCTTGGCACATTTTTGTTGAGTTGGATAATGGGCAACTCCAAGGGAGTGATGTGTTATGAAAATAAATAAGAACGAAGCACTTGCAAATGCAGCATATCAAGTCTACCAAGGACTGGAACCTACTTTCTGCCCTGGCTTTTCCCAGGCTGCCCTCATTTACAACTTCAGGCCCTTGACCTTAGTTGGCAGTGGAAGCTGTGGAGGAAACAGCTATGAATGTACTTCCATCTGTGCAAAGAGGTTCTTCCAGGCAGAGATCCTGGAATCCACTCATCAGGTGCAGTGAGAGCCATAAGACATTTATTTATTCAAGGATGGTTATGGCATCTTCCATTACAAGCACACATGTGCCCAGAGAACTGAACCATAGCTGCTTTTCTACATCACAGCCTCATCTCTGGGACATCCGAAAAGCTTCTCTTGGAACCATGAAATAAGTACAGGTCAAATACCATGGTTGTGCCGATGCATCCCCTGCACAGTGGGAGACACACTTGGGTCTTCTGGAGTTGAATTTGGCCTTTCAGGCGTGAGGTATGAAAAGAAACACTGTCCCTTTACTATGGCTAAGCACGGGTCCTTCTCAGTGCTTCAGAGGGGTCATCTGTTTGGCCTGTCTTGAAAACCTTTACCGACCAAAGGCAATATCTCTTCCACAACATTACACCGTGGGACCAGCCTCTGGTTCAGGAAACTGTTGATCAAATTTAGGCTAAATTTTGGTACTGAGTTTGGCAGACATCTTTCTTCTTCTCTCATCTCAATTAAAAATTACTTGCACCCATCATGTATTTATTCTCTTCCATGATATTCTGCCTCTCGTAACAGCATATACGTCTTCAGACTACATGCAAACCCCTCCATTATGGCATATAGTCAACACTTGGGCTATGACAACCCTGTCCCTGGCCAGACCGCAGAATACCTCACATGGCAGCTGCATCCAAAGTGTTGAAGTCCCATCCTTGCTGTTGAATCAATGAGAATTTCTTTTGTACTGATCCTTTATTTCTGCTAAGAGGCATGGCAGCCTATATTTAGAGAGCGAGAAGAGAAGCTGATGGGGGATTTTTATTTCCCATGTATTTTTTATGTAAGCAGTGTTTGGAGTAGATTGCATTTACAAGTACCATAATTGTCTGGAGTACTTTTACCAAAGTGTGCCTAGTAAAAATAGCCTTTTGCTTTCCCCTCCACAGCATTTTCAAATATCTCAGTGCAGAGTGCATACTTTATCTTCAGGAAAACCAACCAAGGGATGGAATTTTAAGCAGGGATTTTTTTCTGTTCGGTTTTCTGTTGCTGTTGTTGTTGTTTGGTTGTTTTTTTAATTTATAAGCTAGTCTTTAGGGTTGGAGAAATGTTTTGACAGAGAGGAAAGAGATGATAATAGATAATGGAGTAATCCATTTGTTGTGGTTGCTTTACCACTGAAATTTGTATACATTGGAGACTAATAAAAATGGAGCCATTTACACATAATTTAGTTGATTGAGTTAGTTCTAACTCTTTCACAGCTGCCTCTGAAGTGCATAGTTACTTAAAGTTATCATTTTGAGAAGGTTTTTAATTTAGATGGATGCCGGAGATGCAGGCTACTCTTATTAGGAGACATTCTGTGCTGTCCTTGTACTGTGCTTTATATAATTAGTGCATACTTAAACAGTACAGCTATTTAATAACCCCTCTGTGTGTTCCATGTAATGATCATAATTACGCCAGTGACGGAACACAGAACCGGAGCATCCAACAGGATGTCCTTGTGATGCAGAATGGCATGAATTTTAACCAATTCCTCACCCAGATTTGGCCGAGAGATTCCAGGTGCAGGTTACCACGCTGCCTTGTGCAAACCACGCAATGCTCAACCACACGTGGAAACAAAGGTCTTCATGAGGTCCTTCCAAGGACTGATTAGTCTCCCAATCCACAAGCCACTCCAGTAGTGGGAATATTCACCCTGACTGCAGAAAGCCTTGGACTGCGTATGTGGACAATAGGAACTGTGAGCAAAGTTATCTCCTGGTTGAGTCAACAGTGGCAAAAATCTAATGCTTGCTCCCCGAAATGAATGTTTAGTTTAATTTTTTTCCCTCTTATTAACTGTTCACATATCACCAACACACTGTTACATACTTCTTGGCAGAGAGAGCTCTTCTCTTATCTGCCAGATAAGAGTAAAAGCCTAGAGTGCATGGGTCTCCATGTGCCTACTGGCATTAAAAATTACCAGCAGTCCCTCCAATTGCACTTCTCTGTGAGCTACATTTCAGCAGCTGTCTCAGTGGCATTTGAGCCAAAGAAGGACAAGACAGAGTATATTTAATAAAAAGATTATTTCTTATCAAGATTATTTTCCTATTAGGAAAAACCGGAAAATCACACTCACAGCCTTTAAAAGTAATGCTCTGCAAGTTTGTGTGAAAATTACACTTCTTCCAAGTCCACAGGTTGTTCATAAGCTGATATGAACATTCCTAATGCAAGGTACTGAAACATTTTTCAGGCAGGAATCATATCTTAATAGCAAAATGGTCCAGCAGGTCCCCTCCCTTCCCTCTCTGAGTTTTATGCTTCCTGGTGCCAGTGACAATACTTGGCCAGCTGAAAAGTCACATCAGGAGGAAGAGGTGTCCAAAGTGCTCAGTAGTGCTCAGTGCCATTGCTTTGAAGTCATTACTAAGGACAAGCCTTTATATTGAAAAAACAAAGCAGATGTACCTTTCTTCACAGCTTTGCCCATTATCAGAGGCAGCAGCATCTCATCACTGAAGTGCTCTACTCGAGCTTAGTGTATGGGCCTAAGTCAAGGAGGCCACTGACCAAATCTGAGTGCCGTCCACCACGTCCTGTGCTGTTCCTGGTGCCAGATCTCACAGAGACATCTCTGTTTAGCCTTCTGCCAGGTGGATGCTGGCCATGGCCAGGGCGCCATAGTCTGCTCTTCCTTGCAGTAATGCATTACTTACACCCAATTATTCAGCAAAGTGTTTATGCTAACAAGCTTCAATTGATCAGTTGTTTCTAAGTTGCCTCACTCCCATCATAGATCCTGCTGCAGCCAGAGGAGATGCAACTATTTTACACTAGTGGAAGACCTACCCTAAAAATGCTGACATCCCTGATTTGCTGCAATGATTTTTTATTTTCTCTGTTTGAAGAGGAGAGTGGCAAAATGCAAGTAACATGCAGAATTATTCATGCTAAACATCTTCAAAGCTCTTAGATATTCAGCACATTCACAAACAGTTGTTAGCGCTTGGAATACTTTTGCACAAAGAGTAATCTGATGACAAATCCTTCAGTTTACCCTCCTGCAATCCAGTCTGCTCTGTGAGTTACTCCCTCTGGCATCAAAATCCTCTCAGCCAAAATGTCTTTTATGTTCTCCATTGACAACCCTTTACTCATTACAGCTTGGGTTGTCTAATTTCCTTAACCTAGTGATAAGAAGGAGAACATTGGCACAGTAATTTTAATTTCTTTGGAATGATAAAAAAGAAGTCTAGATTGATTTCTAGTACAGGTGGTTGAGTTGGAAGAAGATCATACCTGCAGATGTACTGAGCTAAATGTGTTTTGACAAAAATTAGACCTTTTCCTGCCTCATACGAATGTAGAGCTGTTTGAGATCAGGCTCCTCTACAGCTAATGGAGAGACACAGCCCAACGCTGGGTGGTTTCTGTCATTCTGTGGCTACAGCCATCCCCTGGGGTGCGGAGGGTGGGATAAATTTCTGTGCTTAGCACACAAAGAGCATCAGAAAGCTGTATTCTGGATTAATCGCAGCTGTTACTGTCTGAAATACCTAACTGAGAATTGCAGTCTGCCCTAGGCTCCTTGTATGCTCCGTGGAGAGAGATAGGCACACCAGGGAGAGGAGCCGAAGTTAGACTGAATGTCACAAGTGCTTCTTTTTTCAGTATATTTCTGCTCAACTTGAGATTGAGATCTGGCTTGAAACTCTGATGTAGGTCCTTGGCATCTTTCAAACCTACAACACTACCACTACCTATCAACTGTGAATATCTTCAGAGTCAGACCTCAACACCCCACTCAACAAAGACGACTTTTACTCTAGGAATGACAATAATGTTGAGGGAATAATAGAAGGAAGATTTGCTAAAATGCACTAGCTTGGCGAACGGAGAAAATGTGTTTCATAGGTTAGCATGTTGCCTGTAAGCAGATCTGACAGTCTAACTTTCTAATATGGTACATGGGAAACTTGAAATGAGCTTTTCAGTTAAATGCAGGACACAGAGTATGTTTCCACAGTGTGTTAATGAAGGATTTCAGCCATATCTCTCCTTTCACTGCTCTTCAGCTTCCTTATTCTCTCTCTTTCCTTCCACTAGATGCATTTCCAGATATAACTGCCAAAGAGAGTGTTTCTTTCTGTGTCTATTGGCTTGACAATGGCATAGTGTGGACAGGGATACACTTAGATGCTTCTTTTACAACAAAAACCTTCAGGAGCCAAATTCTGGGTTTCGGTGTTGCACCTATGACTCTTTCTAGTCGGGAGAAATGATGCAAAAATGCTTCAGCACACATGTAAATAAGACACTATAATAGAGTTATCTTAGCATTAAAAAAACCAGCTAATTTTCATATCCAGGATGTACAAGACTAGTCAGCATTGACATCCTTGTTCCTGTAAGGTAAGGAATAAATGGGACACACCTTCTTGGCCCTGGGAGAGGGAGAAGTCTGAGGATCACATCATCTAGCCTAGGGCACGTATGGCTCAAGGTATGAGGTAGACACCCAACTGCTGTACATTGTTTCAGGACAGCAGTCTTGCACAGTTCCTAGAGGAATAAAACCCAGAGACCTGGACATGTTTAACAACACACTTAACTTACACTGATTTACAGCAGTTAACATTTCAGCACTTAAAATTGTACCTACTATGATAATGACATGAACTGTACCCCCCAACTGAGGATGCCAGTGAGTAAGCCATGACAGCAGATAGTATTGCAGCAAAATGTAGCTGCTGTGATCCAGGGCGTTCAAGCGAAAAAAAGGGAAATCCAAGCAGAAGTCTCCAGACTCAGGAGACCAAGGGCAGACATTGGCACAAAGGTTCTCCAAAGTGCTTGAAAGATGTTAAAGAAAGTCTTTTGCATAAGCCAGATGTTCAGAAAGTATTTCTAGAAATGGGTGTCATTTTTTTCCACCTAAAGCATGTGTGTGGAAACATTTGCCAGTCAAATGGTTGCTGATGTATTTAAGTTTCTGGCTTAAAGCACCCATGGGCTGCAAGTATGGACCTTATATTCTGTGTGTGTGAGGGGTTGTCTACAGCAAAAGACTACAGCTCACTCCCTTCTTGCTTTGGCATGCTTTTGGTGACCTGCATGTGATAACAGACAGGACACCATGCCTGAGTGTCACTGCTGTGTGAAGCCACGTGAAGCTGTTGCAGGTATGACAGTAGATGTTTCATCCAGCCCTTCCCTTTGCTGCTGACTCTCCCACCACGGAGGCACAGATTCTTAAAGCTGAAAGGTCTGTTTTGAAAATCAAGCTGAGTGACCCCCTGGTTTGACAGCAGCAGGCAGTAGGCATCAGTGTGGCCTGGGTTAATGGGGAAAGAGAAGAGTGTATTTCCCCAGTGTGTTACTTGCTCATCAAGGTCAGATTTTGGCCAGTGAAGACTTTGATCTGAGTCCCTGCGTAGCTGAGGAGCAAGCATCTCCATCCTGAGATCATGCTCTTTTCTCTAGGAGAAGCTGTGGTGATCTCCGAAAAAAATAAAAATAAAAAATTAAGCCTCAAGTGCTGGCAAATCCATGATACGACCGTGGGACATCCATTCCCACAGCCAGCATCCTTCCCAGTCAGAAATGAGTGCCATGTTCCCAGTCCAATGCTGTCTGCCTGCAATACTCGACTGTTGGATCTGTTCTCTCAGCCCTCCCCTACCCTGAACATTTCCTCCCTGCAGACAGTGGTGGGTCAAGGCAGTGCTGGCTCCTGACACAGACACCGTGTTCCTCAACTCCTTGTGCCTGCTGCGTAGCTTAGAAAGTTGCCACTGCAAAGTGATACAGAAGCAAAAAGTGTTATCACTCTATATTGGAAGCCTGAGAAAATTATATCTGAGTTTCCAGTTTTTTTTAAAGCTGGTAGCTCTACCTCACTGCCCAGAGTAATTTAACTTTGTAGACTATGAAGGGAGAATGCTAAAGTGGTTTTGACTGGGAGTTAATCCATTAATTCCTCCAAAGTACCCAAATGTGTCAATCTTTGGCTGCAGCTTTCAGCTTCTAATAAATTGTCCAGGGACCCAATTTGGGTGTTACTTCAAATGTGAGATGACAAGACAAGGAAAACAACCAAGCAGCTTCTTGCAGAAAATACAGGTTTTAATCTTCATTATCAGCTTCCCCATCTGCAGAATTTGGGGTGCACCCAGCAGCTGATCAGGAAGGGACCTGGTCTGGGGAAGGCTGACCTCTGCTTTCCCAGCCTTGGTGACTGGCGTGGGTAAGCTTTGAAGTGTGCAGAGCAGAGCCAACCTTCCCGGCATACAGAGCAGCTGGAAATTCTAATTTTCATTTGGCCAAACTTCTCATTATCTCAATGACTTTATCAGTCAGTGCTGGAGTAGCCAGAAAACAAAGTTACTTCAAACAACTCTGGTTGTGTTAAGGTCTTTTAGAAGGAAGGGGAAATCCTCCGGGGATGTCTTCGTTGGCTCTACCTCCCTAACCAGAGTGCTCAGGGCTTAAAAGGACACTAAAATTTAGCAAAAAAAAAAAAAGAGAAAAGGACAGAGCAGAGGTGAGAGGGTGGCCTGGCCCCACCACTCTGCATTTTGGTTGTTCCCATCCCCTCCAGGATCATGGCTTGTAGACCAGTACGCAACATTAGAAGCACTTGGAAACATCTTTGCACGGAAATGAATGAAGCAAGAATCATGGCTTAATTTTGTACATCAAGTCAGCCAAGTGAGCTCTCTGGGTTTTACTTCTGAAGGTTTTTGACTCCTCGAGTCCAAGAAGCACTGAGATGAAACCGGGCTGGGATGTCTTTGTGTGTAAATTACAGTTTCAGGTGCAAGATGGCTCTTGTATATGTGGGAGAAATTGATGTAATGCAACATGTGTGGAGGTGTGTGTGTTTATAGCTCATAATTGTTGTTTTTTTAATAGATGCCCATTGCTCTTTAAGCAGAATGTGATTCCAAGTGTCATCATGGCTTTCATGTGGCGTGAACACTGCAGAGTTATTAAGAACATTGTTCTTGCAGATGCAATGATTAACACAAAAATGAATCGTACAGCTAAAGAAATCCAAAGCTAAACTGCTCACACAAACGTGCTGTGCATGCCAACCATTGGTGTTTAGTTAGAACTACACGTTACACAGATCTCACGACCACTGCTTTTGCCCACAGCAGCATGAAGATGTAAAGCTTCTTATTTTCTTGCTGATATCTATCCCAAGGGGATGCCATTTCTTACAGGAATCCTTCCCAGGAGAGTTTAGTTCCTGCAAACATGTTTCTCACCTTTACATTAGATTGGCAGAAGCATCTTAGCTCTGTTTTGTGCCGTTACCGCTGCTTTGGAGTCCGATCCTGCCAATTGCCTTCCACGAACATCAGGGCATGTTAAGAGGCACGGTGGGAATTCAGTACCGAGTAGGATCAGACTGCGATGCATCAGTATTAAGGTCAGACTTACAATGCATTAATATCACTCAACAGAAATATTACCTGTCAAGAAGCTTAGAATTGTTCTTTTTATGGCTTAGGGAACAGTATTGTAGCAAGAATGACAGGAATATAAATTCAGAGGGTGTTTACAAGGTGGGAAAACAAGAGTCAACATAAATGGACTATTATCTGTATTTGGTATTGCCTGATTCTCAGTGAAATGAACGTGGAGAATTTGTGCTGAGTAGGCTTTTTCAAGGCCAGCAGAGACAAGGAGTTGTTCCCAGGGGAGGATGAAGAGCAGACAGTGATGCAGATGAACCACAATACAAGACGTCAGGTTTTGCACCCCACAGCAGTGTTTCCAAAAGCAAATGATGGAAGATGACTACGGCACTGATGAAGCCATTTGCCTCATCATGATCTATGAAATAGTGTCTTTCTCCCCTACTCCAAGCACCCAGCAGATCTGCAGGGGTTAGTGAGGTCAGCTCCTTCTGTCAAAAATGCTGTGGCTTGTCAAAGAGAGGTTGAGACAATGCAGAGAACAGAGATGAAATTTCTTCAGACTATTTAAAAAAAAAACAAAAAAACAAAAGCTTCCAGAATAGCTCCAAATAATATAAAAACTGTAAATGCATTATGGATGTTGCTTTTAGAGCTGTAACACCAGCACAAAAATACCTGTGAAGAAATCCAGAGGTGAAACTGCAAGAGGCAAAGATGTGAAGACAGACACTATTTCTTAATAAATGTATTTATGAAAAAATATTTTGCTCTCAGGTACCATTAAGTCCACTGATGACATCAACCCTTAAAGTATGTCACATAAAGGTCTGGTCAGGTCAAAGGAAACATACTGGGCTGGCCTTAAAAGGGAATGTTTTGAAAAACTTTTGGCAGATTGGAAAATACAATGGCCTTCAATTTAAATAAAGATGTTCATTCCAAATATTATAATAACTTTCATGTGATGGAACACCATGAAGTTATTAAAATATCTGTTTGGCAGAGGCAGCAGTGAGCCAAAAAAATAAATATTGCATATAAAGAAAACCTGAAGTAATATTTGGCTTCAAGGGCCATGTCAGGCATTTATACAGGTTGTGCTAAATTGCAGTCAGATATCAGCTTCTAGTTCAAAAATGGTTCATTGATTGGAAACATTTTCTAATTATTTACCATAATTCAAAATGAAATGGCAAAACATTTTAGTATATTTATCAATTTTTCTCCTTTTTTGGAGATAAAACTACTCATTCAACTCTAACAAAAATTGCAAATAGTTTTGGTTATTTTTCAGAGATGCTTAATCAGTAAGTGTTGTTATTTTACTTCCAGGATAGGGTTTTACAAAAAGGTCGTAAGTTGAGTGCTTCTGGAATATAAAAAGTCTTGGAAAGCTTCTAGAAAATATTTCCTACAGAAGACTTCAAAATGGTTCTGTGGGAATAGGAAAATCTTGTTATCTGTGGTTTTGCCACTGAATTAATGTAAAAATGGAAATAGTCTTTGAAAGCAAGAATGATGAGGCAAAATTCTATGACCTGGTGTGTACAGGTCAGACTAAATAATGAAGATTGTCAAATTGTAGCCTTAATAATCTATGAAAAATATCCTTAAGGTATCCCGGGAATGCAACCATTCTGCCCCTCTCAAAAGCAATTTTACCATGTTGGGTTTTTTCCCCCTCTCTTCCTTGTGATGAAATGCTCCATATCTCCAATACATCACGATATTGCTATTGTATCCAATTTAATCCACCGGTAATCATATTATCCTTCCCTTCTATATTGATCTGAATGAAGCGCTGGCTCCAGCAGCTCCCTTTGGTGCTTTTAGGCCTCACCGAAGGGCAATATCTTCAACCACTGGAATAAAGTCTTGTGTAATTAAGGACCTGATGTATGAGTCAGCATGCTGGAGACTGCATTACATGTACTTAATTGGATACTGCGCTTGGTATGCACACGGGCCGAATGGTTAGTCTTTACACAGAAAGGGACTGTAAATGGTTGGGCTGCTACTAAAACAAAGCTCCATGACTGAAGAATTAATTTGCTTTTCCTAGACTCTCTCGTGGTGCCTAGCACTGTGGTAAATGCTCGATCCTGAGCAATTCTGCAACAGGCAAAGTACCCCCCAGTGGGAGCGACTGTAACAGGATTGGGTTGTGGGACTCAGTCATATTGTAGGCATTTGGCTATGGCTGGACCTTGTGTACATGTTAATGTAGAGTGAGCTTGCAAAACCCTTCCACCACCTGATGATGGCTCTGATAGGTGCTAGATTTAGAAAAATATTATCCTTCCTGCTTCACAGAAACTCAGCATTGAAAGTACGTGTTTGCCTCACACTGGTCACGTTTATCTATGTATTCATCTACTGTGAGATGCCCATTTCTGAGCATCTTTAACTTTGCTTAGAATAACAGAACAAAGCAAAATCAGCAACAAAAACTTGAGAGACCTCCAGCCCAATGTCCCCTAATGGGTAGGACATCCATAGCAGATCTTTCAAGCCCTCCACCTCAATGGTCACCCCTTCTTTTGACTTGACTGTGTGAAAAGATGAAGTTTGGCCCCAAAACCTTCAATACGAAGACCTCCAGACTTGGGCATTTCTTCTGAGCTGAGAGCTGAGTGGGGACCACATCCCGTCCCTCATCCCTCCTATGCAGCTCTTACAAGACTCTTGACCAGGTCTGGCATGACCTAGCCATATGAATGAACATCTCCTGGAAGGTCCTTGGTACTGTCAACTCTCTTTTGACTTTTTGGGACTAGGTTGTTCCTGTGTGTCTTTTTCATCTACCTGAAGTTCATCTGTCCCACTGCTTTGGGATAATATGTCACATAACTGCTGCCGTCAGGACAGTTGCACAATATGCAGGACATGAACCTGATCAACATTTGTGGACTAGCGTTACTGGCTGTATATTTTTCAAGCAAATGATCCCCTAGTCGTTTCCTTGCTTGGAGGCAGGATGGGATCTGAGGTGCCCCAGTGCTCTTCATGGAGCACATGGGGAGAGGACAATTGGCACACTTGCAGCTTGAATTTCAGGATGTACATTCAGCACAAGTGCTGGTTAGAAATGCTGTGTTTCTTTAACAACTAGCAACTTTTTATTTCAGTATGGTAAATAAATATATTTTTATATATCAGGAAAAAAAACATGTTGGCTATGATTTAATGTAGCTCTTTATTTATAATAAAAGCTTTCTGATTAGGAGCTCTGCGTAGCAAACATCTCTTTCTGTGTTTGAGGAGCTGAGGTTCTGGATATCTTCTAGCCTTCAGCAGGGTGGTGTCCCTGCTCCCTTCAGATTGGAATCCTGTTCCCATCCTGCCATTCCCTGGTTCAGGTCTGGCTGTTGCAGACCTTAGTTCAGCATACAATTGCTTACGCTTCTAGCTGCCCACAGCCCTCATCCAGATCCCCATCTTTTGACCACACTGACATCCATAATTGTATGCTAGAGATTAAAAACAGAGGAAAAGAGAGCCCAGCTCCATCTTCCTAGCCTGTTTTAAGAAAACAAACTACTTTGGCAGCTCCCCTTCACCATCACAACCCCACACCAGGCTCTCCACTTGGCTAAGTTAAATGATCCATAACTTTACCTATGCCCAGGAGATCCACAGGGGTGATCACACGAGCAAAAGTCA
>NW_008824544.1:3139649-3144924 GCF_000699105.1 Pygoscelis adeliae | reverse complement strand
ATCTTCTCTGCAGCGTCAGTAAACTTTTCAGAAATGGGATCATCAAGTACAAAGCATCTTCCTATCTCTCTGTCTCTCATGCTGCTGCACACTGACTTGCCTGGAACAACTGTTGCCTAAAAGGAAATCCTCCTGCTTTTAATGTGTTTTGGGGGGCAAGGGGAGGGAGGTAGGGGGGCTTAATCGTCTTCCCAGCAAGCTTCACTAGATGGCAGTAAGCAGAGGCAAATGAGTTAGAAATCGTATTTTAGGACTCAGTGAACCTCAGTGACCAGCTGCTTACTCCAGCATTACACCCCAAAACAAGAGGCTGTTACTCTGAGGGAGCAGCTCCCTAAATGAGATCATGATTTATTTAGTGTCAATGTCTCTTCAGCCTCTGTGAAGGCTGTGACTGTCAGGACACTAAGTCTGAGCTGGAAAACTTGTGCTTTTGCACAGGGATACAGAAGCTTGCCCCTCAGCCTCTCCCTCTGCAGCGTCAGTTTGTCAGTTCATTGCTCCACTGTTTTTTTTTCTTTGGGGGTCTAGCTTTGTCATAACACCAAAACAGCCTCCAAGGGTCTCCAAAGTGCAAGGACATTTTGTGCTTGTACCCTGGGAGACCCCCCTGCTGTCCCCAGGGCATGGGGACACAAGACTTGTAGCAGCTTTTTCAGTGCCGGCAGAGTAGTTTGTCTTCCCTGCTGCACATCAGATGCTCGGCATCTGCCGTTTGATTTGGGCAGGAGGTCTTCAGCTCGGTGGTGGCTGTAACCCTTTGATTTGAAGCTGAGCACCTGGCTTGCCCCTCTCCTCTCCTTCCTTGCTGGCATGATGGCATGAGGCAGTGCCATGCTCTGCACCGTGTGTGCCGTCTGAGGGCTGCAGTACTGTGTCAGACGGCATGCGGGGATATCTGAGATTAATCCGACTGCTCGCTGTGTTGGACTAGGAGGTGCTAATTGCTGCCAGGAGACTTTTCCCTGAAGGTTCCCCATGGACATTGTCAAAGCAGGCTGAGGAGAGCTGGGCAGGAGTCACTGTGGGATGTGCTGTCAGAACTGACAGATCGTCAAAAACAGAATTTGTCAAAATAGGTTTGTTTTAACAAAACTCTCCACAGGAGGCTTCCCAGACCAGCAGTGGGAAGGAGTGTGGCAGGGTGACTAGTCGCTGAGTAAGACACTGTCCTCAAGCCCCCGTCCCAGGCAGGTCTTGCAGTGCTGGCCAAGGGACACCTCCTCTCCAGGCTCCTGTGGGAAGGGCCAGAGGTCTCTCAAGTTTTGTTTCCTGCAGAAATACAACAAACCTCAAATTTAAAATCTCATCTTTCTACTCGGATGGGAATTTTTTGTGGGTTGGTTTTTTTTTTTTTTCTGGCCAGCTCTCGTCCCAGGCCCCACAAAGGAGCAAAGCAACTGACCCCTCTGTGCCATGAAGACACAAAGCACCCAGCTCCACAGTAGACCCAGGGAACACAGCAGGGTGTCCCTGGTGCAAACACAAAGCTTGAATGTCATTTCACATTTTAGCATTGAGGTGAAAAATCCAGAGAAATGGTTGCAATGAGCTAAGACTATGTCAACACAGAGCTCACTGGAGCAGTGGACAAGGAGGACTTCTGAGCTACAGAGAACCATCTGCTGTCATTTATATCCAATTTAAATATGACCTAATACAGATTCAAAGGACCAAGGTCTGGAATACAACACTGGTCTGGTCTGTCACCAACATTTCCAAATTAAAGGCAACAGTTCCTCTTTCTCTCTCTCTTGCTGGATCTGTGGCTCGCTCTTCATGGCCAAGTGGAGAACCATCCATAGTATGTATACCGTAGGAGTGGCGAGGGTGTCTGCACCCAGAAAGCCCGGGAACCTGGTGGTGACAGCACTCCTTATGCACACCAGCTGCACCATCCCCCAGAGAAGCCCTGGAAGCCCAATCTCCCAACTTCACAGCCTGTATCTCTAATAGACAGCAGGTGGTTAAAATCAGGAGATGTGTTGGTTTAGATGGAGGATGCTACCTGTGAATGTCTCTGGAGGGGCCTCCCTCTCTCTGTTGGCTTTTGGGGGAACTTAGGCTCTTATTTTAGGAGGACTGGATGACCTGCTTAGAGCTAATCATTTCACATTTAGGTGATGTAATGCCTGAGTGAGACAGAATGGACCCAAAGCCCAAGGCTATATGTATTTCTCTTACAAACATAAATAGCCTTGCAAGGCCCAATTCTCCCTGATTTCATTACAGCCCTCAGAAGTTATTTTGAATTGTAAGTCCTTTCTAAAACGTGCTTGGATAGATTTACAAGTTAGGTAACACTATGCAGAGATTTTCTCACCTTTCGATATCCTTCCTTTCCTGCGGGACATTGAAGTGTCATATAGATGAACAACACAATGCCATTTTCAGTTGCGTAAGATCAACCTTAGTTTAATGGGTGGTAACAGCCCCCAAATGCATCTTGGCTATCCCTGAGGGTTGGCTGTGCAAAATCCATACAGCCTCGCTGACATCGAGGATGACACTCCCATGACTTTCCAGGGCAAGTACTGGGAATGGGAAATCACTCCCTTTTGTTCCTTATGCCCACTTAGAATGAAGCTGCTACCATGAAATAAACATATTAAACCCAGCTATTCCTTATACATACTTGTTGTGAAACCATGAGATGTTGTCCCAGGAAGCCTCAGAAATCTTTCAATCTCATTGCTATTAAGCCTCTTAAAACAACTACGACCAAGCAACACCAGTGTTTGGATTTGTTTAAAGTAAGAGGCAAAAATGAACTTTCAGCAATAACACTGAAGTTGATAATATCAGACTCTCCAGTCCTGGACATGAACAGCCATCTTCTGCCATAACCCAGCAGGGACTCCAAATCTGTATCACTTACTTTGAATGTGAAGCTTTTGAAAGCACCAGCTGTGCCGTGTTAATTTGCTCCTACGGAGCTTAGCAAGACTAGAGCACTGAATTGCCTGCAACGCTTGTGTTATTGATGTGGCTGATCAGAAGCTTTCAAGGTTGGTTTGAGGTGATGTAACCTACACCTCACTAAGAAGATTAAATATGTTAAAGTGAGGTTACTGCAAGCGGCAGAGTGTTGCATCTTCTGCAAGACTTTGCTGCTAATTATTGTAAAGCCACTGGTCTCTGCCGCGAGGATTGTTTCAGCTTTTGATTGCACTGGTTTGGGAAGCAAAGAGACATGTGGTACATTTCAATATCCCAGTTAAAAAGAAGTCCATGGAAAACTAGCAGAGAACTGAGAATACCACCCAGAACAGCATCAGCATTTTCCTTCCACCCATAGGTGGAACCCTTACAAACAGCTGTTTTCTAAAAGCTTTTAGGTTGCCACGTAGGAAGATAGAAACACAGCATGCTACTTGCTAATGAGACTACAGACTCTAATGCCCTCCAGAGAGACCAAAAATCCTCGCTCAGTAGAGGACTTCTTAGAAAACAGAGGGAGGATGATTAAAGGTGAGCTCTTACACAGCACTGTCACAGCGGTGCCTATCCCCAGGCAGGGAGAACCTACGGCTCACACCAAGGGATACCTGCAAACTCCCCCATCCTAATGTGGTCAGCTTCTGAATTACTGATAAATGCTCTCGAGAATATATTAATCGCCATTGGTTTTATGGGATGACATCATTCAGTGGAGGAGGGGAGCATACGGCCCATGGCACTAAGCTGGATTTTAGGTAGAGCGAGTCTAGATTTTGAGTAAATCAAAACCAGAAATCCCTGCTCTCAGAACCCTCTCAAAAAACCAAGAAAATCTATCTTAAAAACCCTCAAAGAAGCGAGTTTATGACAAAAACAGCAGAGGCTCCCAGGCCTCTGGATTCCCTTCTGCATCCCATGTTCCACATGCTTTGGGCCATAACTGCTTTAGGGCAGCATGTTCCTACGCCTTTGGTAACCCAGATCCAAGCCTTGGATGACACAGAACAAATAATGATAGATTTCCCACCCAGCTAATGCCGATAATGGCACTGTTCAGTGAAAGAATCATTTCAACCTTGATTTGGCAGTGGGATTCACTGCAACGCAATGGCTGAGGCTCTTAACTTATCCCTGCTGTGATACTACGGGAATGTGTGGGAGTGTCTCTCTAGCCCTCAGCAACTGGCACTGGAAAGCTACTTCTCCTGTGCCTGATCTGCAGATCAGTTCAATCTGCTTCAACACACACTTCCCCTGAGCATCACTGAAGAGACAGGTCTATTTGTCCTGGTGCTGGAGCTTCCAGTGTTTGCAAACGGAGCATTTTCGGGGTCCCTGTTGGTTTAGCTGTATTTATTGCACACATATAGGTGGTCAAGCCAGATGTGGTCCAGTGTAAGACCATGATTTCTACAATACTATGAACGCAAGGAGTTTTAGCAGTTTCCTCAAAGCACTGTGACATCTACACAGGGGGGAGGAAGATACTGTTGGTATCTTTTACCCTGACAGTCTCTGATAGCATGAGCAAGAAGATAGGGCACACTGTTATTAAAAGAGTAGCCTACGGTGAATTGAATGGCTTATGGCAGCTATAATGATGGGCAATTGAAGAAGGTTCATCTCTCAGGTCAGACTTCCTGGGATGACACCTAAAGACTCAGTCCCTCCAGCTTCAAGAGATGGGCAGCTGCAAATGTGGAGCTGGGTCTCCAGCTGGATTGGACCTAAACCAGTGTAAGTCAGTAGTTTTGGAAAGTTAGTCCTGCTTTTTACTGCTGTAAATGAGAGATCTGCCAGGTCCTTTGTACAGTGGGTACACTGCCCTAAATTCATCACTGAACTCAGAGAAGCAGGTGGCTGTCCCATGGAGAAAGAAGAGCTAGTGTTTGACAGACACAATTCCTGTTACTGTCTCTGACTTCCTCAGTTAGCCCAGGCAAAGCTCTCCCCATCTCTCAGCTTCAGTTACCTGACAGTAAAACAGGGGGGAACCATCACAGATCTAAATTCATCACTGAACTCAGAGAAGCAGGTGGCTGTCCCATGGAGAAAGAAGAGCTAGTGTTTGACAGACACAATTCCTGTTACTGTCTCTGACTTCCTCAGTTAGCCCAGGCAAAGCTCTCCCCATCTCTCAGCTTCAGTTACCTGACAGTAAAACAGGGGGGAACCATCACAGATTCATAGTATCATAGAATCATTAAAGGTTGGAAGAGACCTCCAAGATCATCGAGTCCAACCATCAACCCAACAACACCATACCCACTAAACCATGTCCCTAAGCGCCTCATCTACCCGTCTTTTAAATACTCCCAGGGATGGTGACTCACCC
>NW_008824544.1:3139189-3139507 GCF_000699105.1 Pygoscelis adeliae | reverse complement strand
TGTAGAGAGGAAGGATGTCTCCCCTCTGCCTCCTTTTCTCCAGGCTAAACAACCCCGGCTCCCCCAGCCGCTCCTCATAAGGCTGGTTCTCCAGACCCCTCACCAGCCTCGTTGCCCTTCTCTGGACACGTTCCAACATCTCAACATCCTTCTTGTAGTGAGGGGCCCAAAACTGAACACAGTATTCGAGGTGCGGCCGCACCAGTGCTGAGTACAGGGGCACTATCACTTCCCTGCTCCTGCTGGCCACACTATTTCTGATACAGGCCAGGATGCCGTTGGCCTTCTTGGCCGCCTGGGCACACTGTCGGCTCATGT
>NW_008824544.1:3132909-3136603 GCF_000699105.1 Pygoscelis adeliae | reverse complement strand
CTGGGAGGGCGACGACTACCAGTTGAGTCGGCCGCTAGAGCCAGGAGGGGGACTGCGCCCTGCCTGCGCTAACTGCCGCGCTAACTGCCGCGCCACGCCCTTCTGACGCGCCACGCCCTGTTCACCGCGCTCCGGGTCGCTCGCGCTCCCAGGGGGCTGCTCTTCTACGTGGGGAGGTTTGGCCGCCGCCCCTCTTGTCCCCGCCCACGCTGAGTCAGCGCTGCCTCTCGTCAGGGGCTCCCTCCTCCGGCTCTTGGTGGGGGGCTGGGGCACCCTCTCACTCCCTGCGCCTTTGCTTCTTGCGGGTTTTGCCGCGGTTTTGCCGCCTCAGGAAGGGTCCCCCGGCGCGATCCTCCGCTTCGGAGCCCTTCGCCTCGGTAGCTTCGCTGAAATGGCCATCCTGCTCCTCCAAAGGAGAATGACTGTATTACTCAGACTATACATCCCTGACCTGTTGGATCCGTTGACATCACAACGTGGAAGAGTTCCACCCAACAAGGAGAAGTAGATGGACTGGTGATATTTAATATTCCAGTTTTGTTTTAACAAAACTCTCCACAGGAGGCTTCCCAGACCAGAAGAGAGGGTGCTTCCAGCACTGAGGCCTTGGGTCTTGCTTTTGGGATTACTTCTCCAGTTCCCATAGCCTCTGTCAGGAGAGGACATTTGCAGCTGAATCAGTGCAGACCAGAACTTGGCTGCAAATGGACATGGCTGAGCTCTGTTTTCAAAGTGCTTGGTAAAAATTGCCCTGAGCATAATTGTGCTCTTAATATTCTCTCCATAACATCTCTTTCTCTTAGTATCACTTTATTTTGCCTAAGTCAATATTCCAGGTGTTGTTTGCTTTTAATTTGACATTTATTCCCAGCATTCAGATTTTATTAATTCAACCTCTTTTTATTATTGTTTGTCAGCATTAATTCAGGAGTGTATATCATTTGTAGGTGGAGTAGTATGGCTACTAAAAGGCTCCCTGACATAATTTTCTGCCCTGTTAACAGTAGCAATAATTTGAGCAATTAGCAAGGCCTTGACATGGGCTTTAGCTTCTCCGTCACATAGGAATACCTCCTTGGTGCACTGCCATGCTATTTATACTACCCCGTCAAGTCCCAGACTGAAATAGTGCCCCAGGAGAGCAGCCTGTAATCAGTCCCTTTGCAATGACTGGATGAGCACTAAATAAGTCCTGGCCTTGATTATATTAACGAAGCTGCGTGGGGAATACCCATCTGGAAATCTCCAGACACTGTGCTGATAGAGCAGTCTGTGCACTTGCAGCATCCCTTCCCCCTTCCCCTGCCCCAAGAAAAACCCCGACAGTCCCTTTGCCGATGACCATGGCTTTGATAAGGGAAGGGTCACTTCAGCTCTTGGGGACTGAACCTGCTGGGACCCTCCACCGAGAGATGCTGAAGCAACCTCCCAACTGTTCATCTTGGTCTTCTCTGGTGGGTTATGGCAGCAGTGGCTTTGCCCCTGAGGTTAAACATATCTTTGTGGCCCCTTGTATAAAGTGCAGGGTGGCAACGTTAATGGAAGTCTCCTACACCAGTAAGTGCTGGGCAAACTCCTGCAGACTGGCAGGGCACTGCTGGTACAGCCAAGTGGCACATCACTGCCTCGGTCCTGTGTTTTACCATCTCGTACTCTGGATGGGGAATTGAGGCAGGGATGTCTCATGTACAGGAGCATGAAAACTCATGATGGAGCTGTAATTGCCTCAACACCCTGAAGGGGTCTCTGCACCCTGAGACCATCCCTTTCCCTAGTGATGCAGGATTAGGGCCTGAACCAGAGGAGCCATGAAGAGCAGCTCAAGTCCTTGACTGGATGGTCAGGCGAGATTAAGCCCATGGGTCCCTTCAATGCACTGCAACACAAAAAGAGATCCTTTATCTCTAGGAAAGAACAGCTTCATTAAACACACTGGAAAATTTTACATGGAAAAAAACCCTATGCAACGTCAGAGCTTAAAACCACCTCGTTAAAGCTCTATTTTTGGATCTCATTAAAATAGATACAATCTGTGCGTAAGATAAATTACTTGCCTTATAACTTCCAGTTCAGTTAGAGATTTACCATTAAAAGCAGTAATTAACAAACTTGTTCTGCTTTCTACTATCCAGACCCTGATTCAGCACAGAGTTTTGGTGAGGTTTGTGCTTGGCAGAGCTTCCATCACATGGCAGAGGGCAGGTCACAAGCATCCTCCTGACCCGGTGGGATGCTCCCCTCTGCCTCTGCTCTGCAGGCTTGGAGGGCTTCACACTAGGCAGTGCCCCATGAGCTCAATCATCCACGCCTCAGCCCTTCCTCCACACATCAAGACCCACACAGGAAGGTTTGAAGCCACATTCTTGCCTCAGCAGTGGCTGGATTGCAGCAGACACACGATGGCGGTATTTGCAGGTCCCCACCTGTGAAGGATGTGGTTGTATGGAAGATGGCTGAGATCCATGCTTGTTAGCAGTTTGGGCCAGAGGCAAGTCTGAGCTGCCTTATAGGTATCTAATATAGCATGTTGATTAACTATAGATTATGTGTTCAGGAGGGATCATTATGATCCGCTAATCTGCCCTGCAACATGACACAGACCCAGAGCCTCACTCCTGCATCACCAGTGTAAGGAAAGATCCACTCCCGCAAATCTCTCCTGGAGGGGGAGTTCTTGGAGCCAGGCTCAAGTTGCCTTCTAGACTTACCCTTTTCTTTCACTGAAGTTCATCAGCAGGATTTTGGTATGAGCTTAAAGCTAAGCCAGGTCAGATCTGGTGAACGCACAGCTAAAATAGCTTAAAGTCTATATTTCACACAAACAGACCTCAAGACTGACAGGCTGAAAGACCACATAAAATAAGGACAAAGTAGACAAAAGAGTACAGTCTGCTGTTGCTTTAGCAAGCAACTGGCATCGGCAACTAGGAACAATTTCATTCTTTTCCTGTGAGTTGCTGCATGATGTGATCAAACAGGAATAAGTATCTGAAATTAAAGGCCAAAAAAATAGTGCAATTGAATTGCTGATTTCTCTGTAAGGCTCCCTGAGATAAAAGAGTTGTCCCCAGGGAAAAGAGAGACTGGGAGAAAGCATGAAAGGCACGGTTGATGTCTTTTCTGCTTTGCATATAATCCCCTGAAAATTGTAATGTCCAAATGCTTGCGACGACACAAGCAGGACTAATACTCTGGGATCACATGAGCAATTATCTGATTCACAGGTGAAGGATGGCAATAAAGTGGCTGAAAAACCAACTGCCACTGAGAGGGCAAGAAACAGCAGGCTTCCTTGGTTATGGGTCATGCCACAAACACCTCTTGAGATCAAGCAGTAAAAATAATTAGGGTTGGGAAGGCAAGGAGTGAGGTTCCCAGATGGTGTGGGTGATAGATAAGGAGTCATCCTTTTTATCTGTTGCCAGGCCATCCGTTCATCCAGTTTTGTGGCTGACTCAGATCTCCGTCAATATGCAGGGCTCTGTGCCGGTGGAGCTGTCAGGGCAGTGTTGCTTCCAGCCTGGATTAAAGCTTCGGCAAGCTGTGTCTTGCTTTGAGGTCTGGATGTTTGCTTTTGTGTTTATACAACAGAGAAGAGAGAAACTCTTGCCAGGGCAAAGATGGGTTGACACCCCTTTCTAGAGGACTAGCAGCTGGGAGCTTGAGGGTGGATAACTCAGCTGCATCACACATG
>NW_008824544.1:3130836-3132760 GCF_000699105.1 Pygoscelis adeliae | reverse complement strand
CACCAAACCTATGGCCCTGTAGAGTGTTTGTGGGAGCCCTGCCCAAAGAATAGCTCCATCCTTGTTTGCTCCTTTGGCAAATAACAAACATGGTGGTCATCCCACCATAACCATGACGATCTGCAAACCATGCCTTTCCTTTCCAGGTCTGCCAGTGTCCACACACTAGTTGCAATTTGCCCAGAGAGAAAGTAAAAAATGGTCTTTTATAGCTCCCTATGTATCTGATTTTGTGCAGGAGAGAGATCTGGCTTTAGTCTAATGGTGCATTCAATCAAGATCTTTGTTGAGGAGCATGTGGAAGGAGCATCCTCCTTTGTTGAAGTTACTAGAATAGCAGTAACATTTGCAATTACACTGGCTGCAACAAAAGTCTCCCAGGCATCTTCAGCCTCCAGGGAATAAGGTGATCAACACTGAGGTCAGGAAGAAACACGGTTCCTTAGGGCAGCATTGCACAGCAAGGGCTGCTTTGCAATTCCAGAACCTTTCTTTTAAAGCATACAGTCCTAAGCCTCCAGCAGATAGAGTGGTAGGCTTTTCCAGTGTGGAGATGTGTCCTGAGAAGGACCAAGTTTTGCCTAAGGTCTGTCTGCAAAGCAGACAGCAGTCAGCAGCTGCCCATTAAGCTACCCAGACTTTTTCTGGCTATGTCGGTAATGGCAGAGCAGAGGAGACCCAGACTGTCTTGCGTGTTCACATGAGGGTGCTTGTGGTGGAGCCTTTCTCTATGGGTCATGCTGATAGCAGGAAAGTGTGATGCTGATAGCAGGAAAGTGTGTGGGCAACCCTGCCATCACAGACGTGTATGACCACACCAGCAGTGTAGGAGAAGCTGTTGATGGGCTTTAGTTGAAAGGGTGCCAAACTAAACTGGCTTGCTTGAGAAGGCATTTCATGGATCCGTTTTATATGCTGTGCAGTGACACGCCTGGTGCTATGTTTCAGGTCAGGATTGGTAATGTCAAAATGCACGGCCTGCATAAATAAAGTGCAGAGAGGACAGGCAGTGCCAGCATCTTCCTGTTCCCTGCACCTCCTGCAGTCGGTGATGTTCACAGACACCTCCTGCTAAGTGCTCATAGAGGGAAAGGAAAATCTATCAAAATCCCTTGCAGTGTGACTGCGAAGCAGACTCCTTGCCAAGCCCATGCTGCTTTTGAACCCATTCATGCTGTACAGGATTGTGTAAGATCCTCCTTCTTTGGACAAACAGGCAAGACGCGCCAAAGGCAGAGATATAAACCTCTAAAGGGAGATATTCAGTGGGGAGAAGAAAAGAAACTGGGGTTACAGAAGGAAATCCTGTTTTCATGGGAGCTTGGTAGGGGTAGCATTTGCAGTGACGTGCCCATGAACCATTCGTCTTTGAGAGGCAGCGAGAAGCAGAGGGAACACTAGGTCGTGCTGTTTCCCCAAATTCTCGTGCAGCGGTGCTGGGGCTGGATTGCACATTTCTTGCAGGGACTGAGGGGGTTTTTTCTGCTGTGGGTTAGCAGAGAACTTTGATCACACTGTTTGGGTGTTCTTGCAAGGAAATTAATTGCATTTGCTGTGTGAAAGGCTTTGAGCACAGAGGCAAAGGCGCAAGTCAGGTCTTTATAGGCAACCAGAGCTCCTGCGTTCAAACGTCAGATAACACTGCTTATATTATAGGGAAGGAATGATGAATAACAGCAACAGTTTGGAGGGTTTAATTAGCCTTCCTGCTATTCCCATCAAGAGGGGAAAAATAAAGTAGGAATTCTCTTAGGATACAAACTCAACTGTATGCTGACGTGAGGCACAAATGAATGCCATCTGGGCACAGGAAGGAGGCAGCTTTATCTCAGTCCATTGTACTACTTTAAGTGTGTTGAACACTTGAATTCACTCTACCTTAAGGCTGAGCATTTAGCAAACTGCTGCAAAATAATCCTGTGTC
>NW_008824544.1:3124489-3130800 GCF_000699105.1 Pygoscelis adeliae | reverse complement strand
GCTTTGTTTCCCTTGCATGGTAAAGAAAACTCTGTGCTCCCAAAGAAGAGTTTCTTTGTGTTCCCACTGTTAAACTGTGGATTGTGCCCCCTAAGGCTTTTAAAAGAATACATGAAATCAGTGTGGGGATTTTGAGCTCTGTAAAATTCATTGCTGTGTGCGCACTTCAGCAGCACACAGGAGCTTTAAGTATTTTCCTTTAATTTAGCAGGGAGCTGTTGCAGCTGCTGTGGCACTTCAAAGACCGTTCTGTGTATTGCTCCTGCACCTGACGAACACAAGGCCACGGCATTGTTAAACTGCTAGTTTGGAGAGAAATGGCTTTGCAAGCAGCAGCTAGTGCCATCTCATGCTCTTAAGCCTGGCTATAGCCGCACCATGTCTGTGTGTGCTACCCCGTTACTCCAGTCTGGTCCAGTTAATCCAGCTTCATACCAGATGGGACCATCCTGAGCCTCTTGTCTGTCTCTTGCCTAAACATAGATCACCTGAGCTGGTTTCTATCTGCTCATGGGGTCTCTGCAGCACTTCCTATTCTAGTAGGGTTTAGATATTTTCGGTGACAGTGGTTTTTTCTGCAAATCACATGCTGACGACTCTTCACTTACTAGCAAGCATGTTGCAGATGTGCTAGGACATGAACCATGTTCTCAGACAGAACCAAACCACTAGCCTCCCTTAACTGCACGCTACAAACCTCACATGGCTTCAGAGCCACAGGACGTGTGTTGTGGATCTCAGAGAGCTGAGAATAGATGAGCTCCATAAATAATTTGCAGGTGATAAATGGTGGTAGCTCTCCAAGACCCGGTACAGGCAGGGCTGGGCCAGCTCACCTGCTACTCCCACAGCTGGGGAGTCAGATTGAGCGTCAGCCCTTTCCCCATCGCAACTAACCAAATAAATTATATGTAAACTTCGCTCTTGTGCCTGCATTTTTAACCCCATTCCTGAGTTGATGGCTGGAAAATAGCCCTGACATGCATCAGACTGGTAAGAAAGTGAGAGGTTTCTGCTGTTTAGATCACCAGGCTATGTCCTATCTGAGTCAGTAGCAGCCAACAGATGCAGATGAGAAGGCTGGTTTTGGTCACCCAGGGGCATGAGGCAGCTGTGAACCTGGTCCATCTGCCTAGCTGGGCAAAGCAAAGGCAGCGATTCAGTAAAACTGGCTAATGCCTTTTTGTCTGCATGGTGAAATAAGTATAAAACGCGTGGATAGATTCAGCCTGCTGCCTGTGAAATGAAAGCTGCTGATCCTATGAGGGTAAGTGCAGGTCTATGAGCAGGCATGTAAAGGACCTGCACACACTTCCCAGTAATCGTCCTGGAGGTGGCATGGTCACAGGGCACACTGCCAGAAAGAGCCATGCTCAAGATGTGTGCTTGTATCACAAAATAATGGGAGGTTGGAAGAGACTTCTGGAGATCACCTCATCCAACCACCTGCTCAAAGCAGGGTCACCTACATACAGCAGGTTTCCCGGGACCATGTCCAGCTGGGTTTTGAATATCTCCAAGGATGGAGACTCCACAACTTCTCTGGGCAGCCTGTGCCAGTGCTCGGTCACCATCACAGTAAAAAGTGCACCTCCAGCCCTGCTTCCACCAGCCTCATCCCAAAGGGCACATTGCACAGATTTCTTGCCTCCTGCAACAGAAGTCCAAGACACCTTGGCAAGACAGGTGTGATTCATTTTATCTGTGCTGTACCTATTTCACAAAAAGAGAGAAAACTTCAAATGCCAAAGCAAGCAATCAGGCTTTTAGAAGATCCTCAAAATAATGAAAAGCATCACTGTTACAAGCAGCAGCTTTTAATGCTTTTTTCCACTCTTCAGTTTTCTTTTTTCTCTTTTTTTGGTTGTATAATGAAAAGATTTAAAAGGACATGGTTCCCCATGCTTCAACCCAGAAGTCATCTCTTACTAACAGGGGTTAGGAACAATGCTTTTATTGTACTGCCTGGCAGGTTTTTTTGGGAGCTTTTGGTACCGGGGTTTGACAGAGACCTGGATGCAGGATGCTTCGTTGGTCTCAGCTGTTCCTGCCTTCCTAAGCTGTGTTGTGTCCATTTATGTCTCAAAGCTACTGAAAACAGGGTATTTGCTTATAAGAAGTGCAGTCATATCTGTCAAAGACTATAAGACAGTAGTCCCTTATATGACATAATAACTGCACAAACAGGCACTGAGGCTCCAAAATAGAATAGCTTAATTGGTTTGCTTTCCCAAGGAGATACTGAGCCAGACAATGAACCACAACAGCTTAAATCTATGCTTAACAATAGCTTCATCTATAAATAGGATATTTTAAGCAATGGGAAGAACATTTGGAGTAGAACTAGATAACATTTTTCAGATGAATAGTTTATTTGCTAATAAATGCAGTTTCAGGCTGACTGGAACTATCCACAGACTCAAGCTGAATTCAATTAATGTTTTCTACAGAAAGGGGGACCTTATTTTTCTTGACAAACCAGAAAAGCTCCATTCTAACATTTCAACATGAAACATTTAAATGATTCACTTAAGAAAACTCTTAATTTTAGAATTCAGCTTGATTTTAGTTCTTTATTTTGAAAAGCATACCCCCAAATTAAATGAATTATTTTATGTTGGTTCCATCCCAGATAAATTATTTCAGCTTTATAGCAGGGAAAGCGAAAGATTTAGAAGGGACTTTCTTAGCCTGTTCCCACAGGTCTGCTCTGGGGCTTTGCTTGCTTTTTCCAGTGGCTTTGGAGTGTGAACATAATGTACAGCTGGTGAGCTTGTCTTTACAGCTGATAAAGCGAGTTACACCAGGGTCATGTTGAAATGAACCCTGGATACAGGTCAAGTACATAAAATAGAGTTCTCCTCCAGTGGCCTCATGTTACAGACCTGATTTATGTTTCTAGCGCTTGTGGTTCTGTTTGGAGGCTGGCATGGTTATATGCAATCTGCCCAGCCAAGCTTGAAAGCTCCTCTTTTCTCAACTTGCTCGTATAAGGTGGGGAAGGTAAGAGGCATAAGAATCAGCTTTAGAAGTCAGAGATTGATGGAGGCGACACGAGTTGGTCTTGCTGCACCAAATGCATTTCCAAATGCATTTGCTGTCTGTAATCTGTGGGAAAAAAACTTGCTGAAATAATTCTTGCAAACAGACAAAACACGCCTTTTCCAGGCAATCTAACATTTGAAAAGCCTCATTAATAATGGTTGCAAAGTGTGGAGAAACTATAGCTTCTATCTATGGGTCACAAGGCATTTTGCAAGTATCATCTGAGCGTCACAAGATAAAAGGGAAGAGATCATTCTAGGCCTGATTTTCATACAGGTTTCGTGGAGGTGCCTGGAGAGATTATTAAAAACATCTAAGCAGATTAAGTGCACGTAAGTACTCTTAAAAGCAGTGGGGTTTAGACACCTAACTTGCTATTGCTTTTTGCAAATCATAGTCAGAAAAGGGGACACTTAAACTAAGCAACTTCAGGTGGTTAATGCACGTGCTTAAATAGGCTACGATGTCCCTGCATTGCTCTGCAGTCCATGCAGGGTGTGGGAGGGAAGGCAAAGCTGCGTCACACTCCTGCTCTGAATCACACTCAGGAGGACACTCTCTCTGAGATAACATGATGTAACATTACAGCTCTGCTAGGTCAAACCGAGGTTCATCTACCCCAAAACCCAGCCTCCAACAGCGGCCAGTCACAAACACTTAGGAGAAGGGAAAAACAAGGCAAGTCTGGCGACACACTTCCCCAGTACCTCCTCCCACTGCCCAAGAGTCCCTAGTTCAGCCACTTCCTGACTTCATCATGTTTAACAACCCTTTACGGACTTTTCCTCTGTTAATTTGCCTAATTATATTTCCAACCCACTTACACTATTGGCCTCCTCTGCATCCGCTGGTGATACTTTCCTTACTTTTACCATGTGCTATGCAAATAAGAGCTTTTTCTTGTTTTAAATCTGCAGCCTCATCAGTCATTGCATAGTCCTTAGTCCTGGTGTTATAGCATAAAATAATTTAAAAAAAGAATAATCCTTCTTTATTCACCATCTCTGTGTCCTTCATGATTTTACACTTTGATCATATCTTCCCTCTGTCATCTTTCCCAGTATGAATGCTCCTTATCTATTTAGTCCCTCTGCATAAGAAATCGGTTCCTACCCATATAGGGAGCCTGTGGTTAAAGCTTAATGTGTGTTGTGACATCAGTCAGTGAGGATACGTTCCCCTGGCCCAATGCTGAAGTACAGATACCTTTGAGATGGCACACAACAGGCGTTGGACTGTGCCCAGTGCCAGGACTGAGCAGAGAAGGGAATGGAAAGAGCTGTATTCAGCTGGATCTGTGGAGGAAATGTATGAGGCAAGAAAATAATAAGCCAGTTCAAATATACTGTCTTCTGGACACGCATTTCTGGACACAGAAATGCTGCTTCTCTAGGATTCGCAGATCACGAAAAGTCTGCAAACCTTTTAGGAGAAGCCACAGATCTTGTTTTTTCTTAGAAGCCATTAGACCAGAAGCTACTCTAACGCATTCACACCTCAGTCCATAATGTGCTTAGCGGTCACAGCTCCCAAAGACGCCGTTAGGAAATGTAGATTCTCAGCATTTATAATGATCAGTCCAAATACACATGAAAGAGTCAAAATAACTCAGGGCTGGCAACCACATCCACAGTTCGGGTGTGCTTCTCATTCATTTCCCTGTGCTCAGGTGTTGTTCTCAGAAGCTGCATTTGTAAAACTGGTTGAGAAAGGCTTTCTTCAGCAATCCTGCATGCTGCCTTTTCCCATCCCATTTCATTTTTCAAAGTTGCTTTTCACACTAGAATGAAAAAAAATAAGATTTTTCCAACTTGAGGAGACAACAGCTGAAAAAGGGAGACAGAAGAAGAAAAAGCCACGGGTTGCAATAAGTGAGAAGCAAGTGGCAAAGCATGTCCTAGAGAGGTGGGAGAACCGCGCTCCTCCTCCATCTGCTCAGCACTCTGCCCGCTTGGCTGCTGAGACACACATTTCTCTCCCATTTTGACAAAAAAACTCCTGTGTTGATCAGAGAAACCATCCCACAAGTTTGCCAAAATTGGCCTGTTCATCCTAAAACTATGAATCTTCTTTCTGTTCAATATATGTATTTAAGAACATCAGAAAGATATTTTTCTAGGTGAGGAAATGCTTCTTGTATGTGAATGTCTCCTCATTCCCTCAACCTAGTGAGAGTGGTCACATAAACCTAAGGGTATGCAGAGATGCTTGCAAGTGACTGAATTATCACAGATTAGCAAGTTATTACCGTTAATTTAAATGGATATGTTTTATGTTACATTATAATGTGCTGGAAGCATGCAAATATCTTCATTTCAAGCTAATGACTAGTAATCTGTTAAGCCACGATAACTTCAGCTCTTGGAGTGCATCCCCCTTCTTGAGGGAAAAGCTGTAATGTTTAATGCTGGTTTAGCCAGTGACAGGTGACTGCTGCAGTGACATAGATAGAATTTACATGTCCTTGGTGCTTGAGTCGGAGCACACCAAAACATCCTTTTGAAATTAAGCAGACCATATATTTTAATGTCCGCAGGTATCAGAAATGTGTTTGGAAGAACAAAAGGGTGATTTTCTTTCCTGGGGGTTAAATGCTCCTTGTGCCTCCCATCGTCCATGTCCAGGGCCAGTCCAGTAGAGCTGCAAATGTCAAACCTAGCCCAGATCCTGTCCTTGGAGGGTCTGATGTGCCGTCCAGAAAGGCTGAGCAGTTTTACCACGGCCGCAACCATCTGCCACAGATGTTAAGTGGGATTTTCACACACTTCAGCTGATTACTCAGGTAGCATTGAAGGCTTTTGCCATACAATCCCAGAGCAGCAGGGATCTCCAGGGATGTGGTCCCAGCCATTAGGCTACTTCTTTGAGTGTTTTCCTCTCGCTTTTTAGTGCATGTAACATCTCTGTGCTTTATGCTTTTTAATCTTTAGAGGTCTCTCACCGCCCCATGCCACCAACCTTCCCCTCTGCCTCTCTGAGCCCCTTGTACCCACCAGTGTCAGTGGAGACATGGCCGTATATAAGCATTGGGGATCTGCCCCATTGGCAATGCTCAGCAGCTTGATTTCCATGCTGCTTTTCCCTCCTATATCTGTGCCACCCTTCCCCTCACGCCGCTGCCCCTTGCTTTCACCTGGGAGATGAAGCATGTCCCAGAGTAAAGCTGCTCTCAAGGGCTCAGAGCTGAGCCTGTGAGCAGCTGCGAGCAATGCAAGACAGTGCTCCTCAGCACACCGTCTCCCTCCTGACCTCCAGGCAGGTGAGAA
>NW_008824544.1:3078040-3124445 GCF_000699105.1 Pygoscelis adeliae | reverse complement strand
AAGGATGGTGAAAAGAATAGGAATTTTTTCATTTTGTTTTCATCACTTTCCTTAAAATGATGAATGAACCCAAATATCCCATCTCATACCTCTACACCTGCCTGTTTTCCTCAGCAAAACAAGAGTAGTTTGCAAGCGTTGTCTGTCCATATGTTAGACCTGATTGCTGTAGGAGGAGGGATGTATTTCACCTCCAAAACTGGCCCAGTGCTCCACAGACCTTCTCCATTTCTTCAGATTAGCCAGCAGGACATTTGGGGCTTGGTACTTATTTTACGGTATAGAAAGCGTGCAAAGGTACAGGGACAGCAAGAAAACCCTTCTGGAGGTGTTTGAGGGACATCTCACACCTGGGGACTGGTCTGCTGAGCTCGGTGGGGTCCCTGATGCAAGTGACTTCTTAGATATGGAAAGAGGAAAGAGAAAGACGATGTGAGTGAACATTGCTGAGAAAGGAGCCTCAGGAGAAGCTATGCCCCAGCAGAGAGCATAACCACCTTCATCTTATTAATAATCTCTTTTTTAAGGAGGAAGAGGGTCATCTTGATGCTGTCTGGTGTCTGGGCTTTGCTAGAGTGCAGCTCTCTAACGAAGAGCATGCCACTATTAGAAGTGTTTCAGGGCTGAAGGAATTAAGGATTATGGCTTGTACCTAGAGTTGAAACAAAAACTGCTGTGGGGCTTAAACCTGCCTTTAACAAGAGTACGTAGCCTGCCAGATCTGGTGAGAGATTAGCAATTTAATTATACAGGCCTTGGCTTCCTGCTTTCCACTAAGTGCCCAAAACCCCTCCAAAGAGGCCCATTACCTTGCCTTTTTTTTTGCTCTTACATTAACTAGGCAGTTCAGAGCAACATAAACACAGAAGCAGGACAGGGGTTCCCTTGCAGAGGTCTCAGAGTTTTATAGCTAAGTGCTTCCTGATGGATCTGTCAGAGCAACCTGTGAGAGCAAAACCTGTCACTCCCCGGAGCAGCCATTAGCTTTATTTCCAGAGTCCCTGCAAGCGCTTTCCATTTGTCCCCTGTTGAACTCGCCAAGGAGAGTATGGGCTCTTCTTGGGCAGCTGGCTGACTTTGAGCGAGAGAGAGGCAAAGCGAGCAGCTGGGCTGCAGGCACACAAATTTGGGGCAGAAAGCCTCGGCAGGAGCCTTCGGGGATGTCTTAGCGGATGGCTGAGTGCTGTTTCACGTGGGAAACAGGGGAAGGGCAGGCAGAAAGCTGCTGAGAAACATGTGACATCCAGCCTCCTGAACCCTGAAAGGCTGTTTGAAATAGGGAGCCAGGAGGAAGAAGTGGCAGCTGGGGCCTTTTTGTGTTTTCCATTCACAGGAAGCAAATTTATTAAGGATTGTGAGGTCCCATAGCATAAGCAATGAACTCTGTGCAACTGTTTTGCTTTCTAGCACTGGCTGCGGAGCATTTTCAGACAGTCCTCCTTCATAGATGCTCTTCAGAGGTGGGAACTGATTTGTGTTACCTGTGCAAGTCTATCCATGCACATAACCATTCCAGTCCCCATGATTTGCTAAGACTGCATTGGCATCTCAGGATTCAACCCTGCTCTACTCGCCCAGCATTACCTACATCCCCAGCAGGCACCCACCAATCAACAGGGTTTGGGTCCCACTGTACTAAAGCCTGTTTTTGCAGTAAGATTCCTACTAAGGAGTTTAGGGAGCAGATACCATGTGCTTTTAAAAGGTATTTTCTTGGTAGATGTCCTTATGACTCAGAAAAGTAGTGATTTCTGCATCCCCTAAACCTTTGTACGTCCGCAGGGCAGAGCTGGGAAAGGATCAAACCCCAGAGCATCAGACTGCTGCCGCCAGAGATGTTGGCTGTCTGTTTTACCTGAAATCCTTTAAAAACCAAAGCAAGAACATCTACTCTGCAGGCAGCACACGAAATCTTGCGAGGATGTAATGGAGCGTAATCAGTGACAGATTTGTCATCTCTATTCCATTGCAGCGGCATGGGGAGGAATCGACGCTGATTGTTTCAGCGAAGCACCGCAGTAGAGGAGATAGCTGCCTGTTCAAGCTATTTTTATGTTGTGTTAAGCCAGGGTTCACCTTCTGGGACAGGGTGAGAGAAATGTGTTTCTCTTTGGTCAGTCGTTTGGCCCTGAGGGTTAGCCCGCTTTGGGGGTCGTGCTGGGGTAGGGAGAGAATGTAAGACAGGCTCCAATGGCACTGCTCGAGGAGTTACAGTCTCCCCAGTGCCTGATTTGTGTGATCTGATCATGCCTTCAGAGGTAAGCCATGCTCCAGACTTGGGATCAGAAAGTTATTTCCCCAGATCATATTGTCAGGGGTATTGTTTGTGTCTTTACCTGGCACGGCTTCCAGTCTGCTCCCTGAACCATCCGGGAAAATTAGCTAATGCATCTTATGGTTATGCAGGAGTATTTGCAATGCTTCGGTGCCTCCTGCCACGGCTTCCAGCATTATTTGCAACAGAGTGTTGGTGGGTTTTGTGATGGCGGGGGAAAAGGAAGAAGATATCCTCTGGCTTTTCCTAAACTAAATGTCATTCCTAGGACTACCTGCAGTGGCAGGAGAGTGGAGTGGCTGAGCCAACCAAGGTGGTCCTTCCCGTCTCCCTCTTGCTGCTGGCCCTTGCCAAGGCTTTGAGGAGCTCCATGGCATGAATGGCCTTTTTTTGGAAGTGCTTGTAGGTCTCAGTTGACCATGGACAGCCAGGTGAGGCCTGCATTAGCCAAGACACCCCCCCTGTAGGGAGCTTACTGAGGGTGAAATGAATGTGGGGGAAACAGATGTCAGGTCACGGAGAAGGGCATCCCCCTGGGAGTCTCACACTCCCCGAACCCTTCCTAAAGCCTCAACTCCTCCGACCAAACTATTATCTGGCAATGCCAGACTTGGTCAGAAAACAGATTTTTTATGCTTCATCATCCTGGGGAAAAGCATTAAAGTACAGCAAAGTATAACAAAACTAGGAGGCAATGAGAAAGAGCCCAAACGGTATTTTCTATTTTGAGTTCCATAGTTGGAGGCTTTTTTTTTTTAGCAAATAAAATCATGCTGAGGTCTGATTCATGTTTTTTTAATGCCTCAGAAGTCTGCAGTGTCATTCTCCTGGTTTGGCATCCTAATTCAAAGTGAAATACATAAAACCAAAAGGAGCGTGTCAAGGAGTTTCTCTAGCTTTCATCATCTTTTTTTCCATGAGCAGGCGTTGTCCTTTTTTAACTGACTAGCAATGTGTAAAAAGGAATAGAGGGAAGGGCTTGGTAATAAAACGTTAAAGAGATTTTTATTATTATTTTCAGTGGTATCAGGATAGTGCCTTTATGCATATAATATCAGCTAAACATTCAACAACTGAAACCTGTTCTTACCAAGCTTACAACAACTCACTGCAGCGTACTTGCAATGTCTGGCTATTAGGACAAATTAACAGCTATTAATAGATGCTGTCAGCAACTGGATACATACCGTAAGAGGAGCTTTATCTTTACGCAAAATAAGGATATGAAAAAATACACAAGGATGAGGCGCAAGCTCCCACGGCTCTGCGGACCCCCGCGGCTGCCGGCCGAGCTCAGGGTCTGCACGCCCCTGCCGAAGGTGAGCTGCTCACACCGGGGCGGAGGTGGATGCTGGGGGATGCGGAGGGCTGGGATGGGGCAGTGGCGATGGGAGAAAACTTAATTATGGACTTTTGTGGGAGTTTCCCAAAAATGAAATCTTTTGAAGATGGAGGAGGGAGGGGGATAGAGTGGGTCAGGGAGGTGGGGACCTCTTCCCTGAGAGATGGAGACCTCTAGGACATCGTCTGACCAGGTTAAATGAGAGGTTGCTTCATTACATTAAGTCTCTTCAAATTCAGGCTAAAAGAGCAAGTGGGAGCCCACAGGGGCTGCTGAGAGTGGTCAGTTGGGAGCAGGTTGGAAAAACGACCTTCCTAATCCCCATCCACAGTCAGGAGAAGCACAGGTTTCTGTTCCGTTTCTGCCTCTGGAGAAACCTCTCCCTCTTGCTGACTATGTACAGAGCAGCTGCCTAAATATGGGGGTTAAAATCGCTGAAAATCTCCCTGCTCCCCTCCATCCCCCGTCACCTCTACAACATTTTATCATGTGCATATTTTAAAGTTTCAGGACATTGCTTCTTCTTGAGTCATCAAGCTCTGTGAGCTAAAAGCCCGTGTGTCACATGGCAGGAAACATTGCAAATGTTTCTAAATGCCCAGCCTTACAAGAAGTGCCAGGGAAATACCCTGTCATTGCCGGAGGATAATTTCTGTGAGCTGTGTTGGATGTGAGCTAGAGGAGGAAGGATGCAAGAGGACATAAAGTTTGGTGGGTCGAGCATGGGACATTGTTTCGGTACTTTTAGGTGCATTGGATTCCTCTGTGCCTCCATGTGTCTCACTGAGTAAGTGATAATACGAGCTGAGAGCATTGTACCCACTGCATCAGGCAGGTTAATTCATTTCTGTGTGCAAAATACCTGGGAATCTCAGAGTGGGGTGGAGGGGGTGTCCCATGTTCGCTGTGGGAGACCTGGGCAATAAAACCCCTCAGCAAACACGGTGTGATGGAGAGGGGCTCAGCTGTCCCCGCGCCCCTCTTTTGTGGACTCCAGCCACGTGGGTAGCACCAAGGATGAGGACTGCTGTTTGTCTCGCTGGGGCCCCAAACCTCTTGCGGTGCCAGACTTTGTAGAAATACTAATAGCAGAATTACGGGCATGCATCACCAGGGGACCATAAATATAATTTTTAATTAACTGGCTATTCTACAGAGGAGACTTTGTGCTATGCTGCAAGACATGGGAACAGAGTTCAGCCTGTCCCTGTGATAGAGCTCCAAATTTCCCCTGCTCTTTCCCAACCCAACGCCAGCAAACAGATGTGTTCTGTGCCTCCTATTTATGCACTCCCAAGAAATTAGCGCCCCGTTAAGCTACACAATGCAGTGCATTTATTTTTATTTCACTGCGCTGCAGCCTTTCAATGTTACTCTGCACTCTTACTGGAACCAAATGCAGGCTAGCATCAAGAGCGTCTTAAATCAACGGCCTACGAGGGTATGAATTTTGTGCAGCAGAACTAGTGCCTATAGCTTAAGATAAAACAGCCCCCAAGCTGCGAAGTCCAGTGTTTGATCCAGGTCCAAAAGGGAAAGAACAGAGGAGGAAGATTTAACTTCCAAATACCTGAAGCTGGGACCGTGATTTGTCTGCAGACCCATTTTAAGGCAATAAACAGCTATATTTGTATCTCCTGAATGTGCCTATTATTTCAAGATCTTGCCCAAATGAGTGAAAGTGACGTGACAAAGCAGCACTGTAGGGAGCCAAAAATGTATAAAAAACAATTGACCCATTATAGATGCAGTTTCAGGCAAGCTCAGTCTATTTTTAATTATTTTAATAATGTAGCTGATATACTACATCAAGGAGGGAAGCTGAATAGGGTTCCCTCCCAGCAAGCTAAATAATTGGCTCATGAGGCTCAGTGGCATCTGGACACCTCCGAGCGCGTGCACAGCACAGCGATCTCCTGGGGAAATGGTATCACTGCGGAAGCCCTGTCCAGCAGGTCACCTTGAGACATGGGAGACCCCAAGGACAAAGAGATGATGCTTTAGGAAAGTGAGAGGAGAAACCAGTGCGATGTTGAATTGTGGCAAATAGGATTAGAAAAGGTGAAAGTTTCTTGATAATTTAAAAAAGCACATTTCTATTGCTGTGATTTGCACAGGTGAATTTTGTTGCAGAAATTGCTACCATGGGAGGCACATTTGGGTATGCATAGAATAACCAGGTTGTGAGACTCTTGATTTCCCCATGTTCTCCATGTTCTCCATGATCACAGCCCTCTCTCTCTGGCTGAAACAGCCAAGACCCATCTGAGTATCACCCGCTCAGCTCATCTGTGCCAAAGATGAAATGGTTCCTCCATCCTTGGGTGGCTTGTTTGGCCCTGGGGGAAGTCTGGAAGAAAGAAAACTTGAGGTTCCCCCTCCTTTTTACAGAGTGGCCTTTAAATAAGAGTGCATGTGAGAAGGACAGGAGACAGATGCCTTCTAGCCAAAGGCGTTCAGGGCACTCAGTTAAACCATGAAAATAAAACAATGTCTTAGTTACAGAGAACGGTGTGAGGCCATCAAGGAAAGAGGGACCACCCATGAGGAGAGAGTAATGCAATGGGGACAGTGAAAAAAGTCAGACAGCGGCTGCTATGCCCAGGAAGAAGATGAGATGTTGGTTGAATATAGTGACAATAAAACAGAAATTACAGCCACAATTTTTAAACTTAAAAGCCGAGTGCTCTACAATACCTGGGAGTCTTCAGAGGCAGGATGATCTGGGACTCCATTTCGCTGACGCTAAGCTCGCTTCATAAAGCAAACAGAAATGTCCCTGTTAAAGGCTGTAAAAAGGCTGGGGTGAGCCTTGATGCCAAACCTGCCAGGGTAGAGCATCTCTGGTTATTGCTTTCCTTCTTCGTAACACCTCGGGGCTGCTGGCGTTTCCCATCTGGGGACTTTCTTGTAAAAACGTTTATCTTGTTGTCGTGTGGAAGCGGCATTTTTTCTCCGTTATGGAGCTATGTCAATCCCACTGCGGGCAAGAGGTCAGGAATGGGACTCCCACACTCATTCTTCATCTGGCAGCATGGGCCAGCTCCAGCCTGGCAAGCTTGTCAGCTGCAAGCAATGACTTGTCCATCCCATTGCCAGCAAGGAGATGGACGGACACATGGGACCTCAGCTGGCCCGTTGAGCAGCCCTCAGACATGTTGTAGCTTTGCCTGGCAGTGCACTATGTACCTGCAGGCTTGGCCCACACAGTTTAGGATGGGGAGCTGCTCTTGAAGGAAAGGCGTGTTTGTAACTAACTGCCATCAGCCATGCTCAGCCCCTTTCTCCACGATGGTCTTGCACGTCAGCTTTGCCAGCAGTAATACAGTTACAAGTCAAAGTAGCTGCCCCTCCATGGGGTGTCATCACTTTGGGACAAAGGCAAGACTTATAAATATAAGGAAATAAACATACATAAATCCCTCTTATTAAAAAAAAAATCAGTAAAGCATGCCTGCTGTGAGAGAGACAGGTAGCTCCTGTTCAGTAGATCGGAGCTACAGGTTGCTTAGGCCATTGATCAGCAACCAGCATCACACTACTTCCATGGCTTCAGCATGCACATACCTTCCATGCAAGCCTAGCAGTAATATCTAAAGGTCTGGTGACTTCATGGAGTTTCTGACATTTCTGTCTTTTGGGGGTCAAAGCACCTGATGGAGAACTTTGTTTTGCAGAGTCTGGAATTGGCTTAGGCATTTAGGAGAATTCATGATAAATTTGGGGCACCTTTCTCATACAGGACTGAAACTTAAGAGCAGTCATACTGGGTCAAAGCAAAGGTTCATGCAGTGTCATGTCTCCAGCAGTGGCTATGAGTGATGCAGAGAGGAGAGTGGAAAACATACATGATACTTTGTTTGTATATTCTCCCACCTTCCACATGTTTTCAGTTCAGGGACCTAGTGTGTTGGATGTGGCCTCTAGATGTCCAGTGTCCCTCTGTGGATTTATCATCCTTTAATTTGTCCAGTCTTTTTCTGAACCCAGGTAAGACTTTGCATCCTTATCATCCTTTGTCAAGGAGTGCCACAGATCAACTATCAGCTGTGCTTGAATCACTTCCGTTAATTTGTTCTGAGCATGGCTCCTGCCAGCTTCGTTTGATGCTCTCTTATTCTGGTATTGGGCGAAACAGTGAACAGTCGCTCCCTTTTTGCCCTTTCTGTGTCACTCACCATCATTCTGTAGATCGTCTTCATTTCTCCTTCAGGCATCGTTTTTTTCCAGACCAGAGAGTCCACTTTGCATACTTAGTCATTTCTTTATAGGAGCCGTGTTTTTACATTTAATCATCTTTACTGCCTTTCCTTGAATACTCTCCATCATCTCTCTATCTTTTCTGAAGATAAAGGGATCAGAAGATAATACTCAAGATGTAAGTGAACCCTGGTTTTATTCAGTGGCATAATAATATTCTCTTTTGCTTGCCCCTTGGTAATTGTTAATATTTAATTTGCTTATTCCACCACTACTGAGCAATGAACTGATGTTTCATAGAACTATTATAATCCAAATATCTTACTCCTGAGTGAGCCCGGAGCCCATAACCTTATACATGAAATTCCGAACATTTTTTCTGCCATGAACATTACTTCACATCTGGCTACATTAAATTTAATTTGCTGTTTTATTGCTCATTCACTTAGTCTCTTCATATCTTTCTGTAGGCCCTTGTTCTCACTACCCTGAATACCATGGTGTCACCTTCAAACTGTGCTCCCTCACTGCTCACCACTTTTCTCAGGTTGTCTATGAATAGGTAGAGCAGCACGTGTCCTCACCCAGATGCCTGAAGAAAACCAAAAGGCCATCTCCTTGTTGCCTTGATTGCACAGAGTCAAGGTTTGCACGACTCCTTCTCCAGATACATTGTGTCATAGCTAAATCCCTTCATCAGAAGACGTTGTTGCATTTCATCCTGGAGCATAGCCTTGAGGTTGGGCCATAGGCTGATATTCAGCCTTTGATACAGCATTAGGTTAATTCATTCCTTGGAAAATTATCACCAAGGCCTTCAGCTGACATTGAAAGCTACTGCAGGATGGGGTTGACGTGCAGCGTCCTGAACCAAGGTGAAGGCAGATGGCTGTGCCCTGGGCCAGCTGGAACCTGCACGGATTCACACTTAGCTCCAGATTCAGTGAATTACTGCAGTCCAACCTGGAGGTGTCAGGTTGATGAGTTCCTACGTCCAGGATTTTGTGTGGAAAGGAAAGCTGGAGGTAGAATGAGGGTTTTGGAAGCTCATGCTTCCCTGTCATCCAAGTTTATCAAGAGGACAGGACGTCTCTCTTCACCTTCCCCGAAGGGAACAGCTTCATGCTTTCTTGCAGCAGATCTATTATTTGCTCTCAAGAGGAGAAAGCATAGAAAAACTTGTGCAGGAGATCAAAAAGACTCATCTGCAAATCCTCACTTTGATTATTTAAAGCAGAGAAGTTCATAAAAGTTCTCCACTGGTTGGGTAGAAACACATCCCTGCTTGATGGCAGGGATCATCCCCAGTCCAGTTGCCAACCCATCCCACGCTTGTGGGCTGGCAAAGGCACTGCCCCACATGGACTTTCATCCATGTTTGTCATGTTGATAATCCACAATTACTGAGGACTTGACCCCTTGGCTAAACCAGTGGAGGTGACCCAGGCTTCTTATTCTGGTAGGCTCCATGACCCAGACATGCTTTTTGCCTCATACAAGAATAATCTGCCTGTTCTTCTCCCCAGACTCCTCAGCTTCCATCTTTGCAAGCTGGGTTGGCCCAAACATAGTATCCTGGGACTAATTAGTCTCAAATCTGCTCTCTAACCCTTTCTTGTCAGCTTTTGGCTTTACTCACTAAACTTTGTGCTCTGTTTTTACACCCCTGCCTTTGTAAGCCAGGCCTTGCAGGTAACTTTTTCCTAACATCACCAACCACCTTCACCCCTGAAACTCCTCTAAGAAAACACTTCTGGGACCCAGTGTATCCCCACATAACATTTCAGCATTTGAAAAACATATGAAAAACATATTTTGCTGAAATCTCATTTTGGCAAAAATGTTCCAACTGTCTCCACTTTTCAGCTGTCTTCTGATATCTTATTCCCAAATGGTAGAATAAAACTAGGAAGGAAGTGAGGGGAAAATGTGGGTGTAGAAGAACATCCTGTTCTGCACAAATACCCTGGTGTGTTGTCATATGGATGCTCTGCTTTAAATAGAAGAGGTCTCATGCTTGCAAAGGCCAAAATAATAAATTCTCAGGAATTAGAAAAGATGGAAATAATGATTTAATAAAGAAAGTGTTTGGACTTACTGCATTAAAGAATCAACCAAATTAGAGCTTCCCATTATCACATGTGATCTCATTTTTGTGTGTACCTATAATGCACATGCACAGAGGGTTTAGGAATAGTCCCTGGGGAACTCAGTGAAATTTTGTTTCTTGTTTATTGTATTTGCGAGGCTGTTTCCATAAAAGAGGTCATCTGGGGTAAGCAACGTTAAAGTGAGAGTTAGAAGAGAGACAATGAGATAGATTCAGAGGTCCCTAAGCTTTGATGCATTTGAAGAAGTTTTTCTGCTTAGATCTGATTTTGTGACTCTGGTTTCTGCTATCCACTTTTTGCAAGGGGTTGAGTGAAATAACTTTCTGTACTCTGGTGACCTTTTATTTTTACCATCATTATTTTTTTTTACCACAGCCACACCAACTGCTTCAGTTATCAGTACAACAAGGAGGCAAATTTTTTTTCTCGTCTTCTGCACCTTTCCTATATTTTGGAACTTTTTCCATTGTGCTTCGCTTTGAATGTGAAATTTTTAGTGCCATTTGAAGGAAAAATGGAAGGAGAGATACCCTTGGGTACAAAATACCCTGTAGTCTAGGAGTTGGGAAAATTCCACAGGACGTACTTCAGCAAAGCAACTTTTTACATCAACAGCATTTTCCCCAAACTTCTGACCATCTCTAAAGACAGTTAATATTGATCAGTAGGAGAATTGCTAAGCTGAATATTGCAACTGCAAGAGTCTAAGAACTGGTATGTCTCATATCTCTGCTATTTATTGTTGTGATAATGGAAGCCCAGGCCATGTAAAGCTGAGCCTGGGTGAAAACCCATGAACCTATTCATCCTCCTTGCCATCGCCAGTGGACCACGTGGTGTTTTTAGTGCCAGGTGTTTCTTGAGCGGGAATCAGGGAAGCCATTATGTGTTCCCTTAAGCTATTTTCTTGTGCCTGACACTATTTTCTCCATCAGTTTTGAAATAATCTTGAAATTCATCTTTGTGAAGACAAAAATGAGCCTGTGTTGGAGTCAAAGAGTCTGTCACATGGACACTGCATTCTGACCCTGGAAGATGTCTCCTGTTGTTTTCGCTGTGGCCAATACAATGCAGCTACAGGGACAGTCAAGGGGCACAAGTGATGTGGTTGCCCTGTGCTATTACACAGAGGGATCCTACAGAAAAGGATCTTTAATTTCATATTTTGGTATGTAACACATAGCCTTTGTGCAATAAATGGGGTGGGGAGGGAAGAAGTGATCACATGTTCTGTTCCAGTAAAGTTCTTGTTGTGGTCAGACTGGTTAGACAGTTGTATCAGTTAGAGGCGGACAAATGCGTGATTCAATCCTGGTGAACCTCTGTTGGCTCGTACTGACACAGCCTGAGCAGTGCTTGCTGTGGACCAGAGACGGGGACCTGCAAAAGGACAGTCATGCGTCCTTGTACCCAGCCTGCTCTTGTAGAAACTGTAGCTTCCTGGGATCTCTGAATTTCCACGCATGCCAGAGGAGATGAAGGCTTACCAGCAGTCAGGTCGTCTTCTGCAAATAGTTTCTAGAGAGCAGAGCACGTGAAATCCTGTCTGCAGTGAAACCCACATGGCCCCTTGAAGCGGTGAGCAATGCATGCTAGCTCACTCATCAGCATACTGCATTATGGTTCCGTGGGTTTCGGCTGCTTCCAATGCAATACCCTCCAAATATATTTCTTTGTGGTTTGATCCATGCTCATTAAAACACCCACCACCACCCCCCCTCAGACTGGTGAAGATAGGCACTTTGCCAAACCTTTAATGAAAGGGCAGCATGTGGATGATGAACAGGCTTTCTCTGCAGTAGACAAGCTTCCCGTGCTGGGTTTATTTCTGGAGTAGCTAACATATTATCTGATGCAGGGCCTTGTGTGAATGAGAGTTGGTTCATCCGGAAAATGAATTACATGCCCTTCTTTGCTATTGAAACTATCCATCATATCATGTCCCAAATGGTCTATCATGTTGTTGTCTAGTAAAACTCGGCGATCAGAGGCAGCTCCTGTTCGGATGCTGATGCTAGATGTCTGAAAATGTGATTTCAGTTATAACTCTGAGGACATTTAGTTGGAATTTATGACTAGAGGCCCCTCTAAGCTCCATCAACTCTATCCATCTCACACCTTTATAAATAATACTGGTCTTCAGTTTCTGAATCCTTTAGGACAGCCTTGTGTTTTTTTTCCAGTGTGTGGAATACATCACATGCAAGATTTCACTCTGAGATTTCAAACTGTGTGGGCACAAATTAAATAAATAAAAAAGAGTTTGGCATAGTAATGTGGACATCATGGAAGGCAGTTTGGTGAACTTGGCACTGTCTAGGATGCAGGAGACTTTGACACCGCTTCTGGCCATACCAAGACTTTCAGTATGTCTCCTTTTTGTGCCTCAGTTTCCTTTCTATTTGGTTCCCAGCCAGCATTAACCAAAATCCTTGAAGGATCCCCATTGGGTTTAGCTTCAGTTGGATCAGGTCCACCAGTACCTTACCGCTACATGCAGTGCTGTGAGAGCTACAGGCGAAAAGTGCTAAGCAAGCAGAAATGTCACCTTTTCTCCATTGACTTAAGTAGGAGCAGATGTGCGGAGGAACAGCAAGCACTTAAGATCATGCTTTAAACTTTCCATAAACACAGTAAACGGAAGGGTCTGGCCTTGAGAAGGGCTTAGCATCCTGGACAGGGATGCTGCAGAGCTGTAGGGGTTGAGCGGTGGGAGGACATTTCAGAGGGGGTGCCAGGGTGTTTGCAGAATCGAACCCTGCAGGATTATTTAAGGTTATTCCCCTTCGTGCATAACCCCAGCAGTCACCACTGCACTCACTGTAGTCCAATGCCTTGGGGAGTGGGTAAGGGAATCTATTAATACTCTTAGGAAAAAATTAGTATCCAAACAACTTTTGTTTCCTTGTTTTTTACACGTCTGTGCTCTCCTCTGTCACTAGCTACAGCACAGAGCCTCATATACTCTGACAAAGAGCTATTGATGGTGTGCTTGTGTGAATTGGCCCAGCACTGGTCACAGCCAACTTCTGTGGGACCTGCTGCCCCCATTTTACAATACGCTCCAGTGTGCTGAGCCATTTGTGAAAGGTCAGAAATGAACAGACAAATGGACTGGAGTCAAAAACAAGTAGTCCTATAAATATCAGTCATAGTCAAAGGCAGTTTATTCCATTCCTCCCCTCTCTCTCCCTCTGTGTGTGTCTCTCCCTCCCTCTGTTGTGGTTTCCCAGATATAACTCCATGTTTCTGACTGGGAAGCTCTGAAAGGAAGGCAGCACACACATTGCAGCTTCTGCTCCCATCTTGCACACATGGAATAATCCTCAGTCCCACGAGCAGGACTGACAGCCGGCACGGAGTCCAGGCGTCATCTGGACTCAGATGTTAAGTTTTGATTTCTCGGATTTTCTTTATCTGTGCTCATTTTCTACAGTTTGAGAACTAGCTTTGGCCACAGACAGTCTGGATTGGGACTCCTGAGGGCTCTTCTCTGTCCGGAGCTAACATTTGAATTCACAATGACTTTAGCGGCTAAATTAGAGGATATTGAAGTGACGCTGGAGCACCTACTAATGGATGTGTTCGTAAGTAAGCTACAATTTCCTGTTTAAAGTGAGATGCTAATAATCCAGAAGGCATCATACAAATTTAATGGTGTATCCAAGTGTTGCATTGACTTAATTCCTTTACATTTCATGATAAACTGTGTGTCCAACACTACCCATGTGTTGTGGCATAGCTAAAGCACCTACTGCAAGTGGTAACATGCAAAACTGGCACAGTGTGACTCCAGGGCAGGATCTATTCTGCCTTGGGTTTCTGTATCATCTACAATTCTGATGAAGCACATGAAGAGGAAAAGAGGTTTGGTCAGAACAGTTTGAGGAATATCTCTGTAAAAGAAGTGCATTGACAGAATATTTAAACTGTGTATTGCTTAGCATCAAGTGTTCTTGGCTTTAGGATTTTGACAGCTATTAGATTACAGTCTTTTACCACTTTGACTTTTGGGTTAGTTTTGTAAGAGATGGAGGAGCAAGCAAAAGTAGTCAAGATTTTTCAAGAAAATCAACTTTATTCCTCCTGGATATGTCAAACACTTTAAACCAGAGTTAATCTGGAATTGCTTTCTTGAAATCATCAAAGCTCAGTGAAGTAATGTATGATTTGCTTCTGCACATCTGAGATAAGAATCTGTCTGTATAATCTCTTTTTTAAAGTTTCTTAGAAATATCAAAACATTTCAAAACAAATTCCTTCTATTTCCAACACAATTTGATGTTTTTTACCTAAAGGTCAGAGATAGCCATATTTTGGAAGTTTTTTGGGGGTGGGGAGAAAACAATGATGAGGGCTTGCCAGATCATTTATCTTCTTCACAAAAAAAGTCATGCCAAGGTGATCCGTACTCTCTGAATTCAGACTATAAGAAATGAGATGCCAAGTGACATTTTGAATTTTCAGAAGAGTTTTTTGGCATCTCTTAAATGAAATGCTTCAAATTTCAGGGTGTAGTGAGGAGGAATCTTAGGCATCAACCACAAAAGTGAAAAACAGGAGAGCTTGCCAGCTTTCTAGCCTGTGGTCCAGTTACTAAGGTGTCCATCTGTGCTGTGAAATGGATTCAAGTCTCTCTGGGCTGGCGTCTCCTCTCAGTGCTTTGGGGAGTGCCCTGTGCCCTTTCCCACAGGTTGCTGACATAGGGGGTAGAGGAAAATAGTTGGAGGCTGCCCTGTCAAAACCTCTATGTAGGGTATGAAATACTGAAAGACTCTTTGGCTTATACGATTTAAATCAACCTAATGATTATTTGCCACTCTGGGTTCAACTCCTTTCCCCAGCTCTGAGTACCGTGCATCCCAGAGAAAATCCCTAAGGGTTTAATTCCCCATGACAAGCAAAGATGCAACATCCGCATCTCATGACCACAGCATGCTGTGAATGTTAGTCTGCGTGGGAAGGGGCCAGTGCTTTCTTTGGACTATTTGCAGTTACTGTAGAATAAACTTGGCACCACGATCCCTCTTGGTCTATTTGTAGCTCAGCATCACTTCATCGAGCTGGGTACTTGACACCTGGGAGACTGAGAGCCTCCATGCTGCAGGTGTCATTGAACAGTGGGGGGTTTAAAGGCATTTTGTCATGGGGTAGCTCCAAGCAGTATTGGAGAGACTGCCAAGATCTAGAAAGCCAGGGCTGACTGGGTTGATTGAGGCTGAGAGAGACAAAGCTACAATCCTACACGTGTCGGGTCATGTTTGAAGGGCATGAAAAGCCTTCCACCCTGCTGGGAACCACCCAGCCCTATGAGAGAGGTCATAGGGAATCATTTCTTCTGTGGCTCTTCATGCCATCATGAGCACTGTTTTGGAGCTGTGTCTAGGCTTTGTCTAGCCTTATGTTCACCTCTTGCCTCCATCCAAGTGTCTTTCCTCATGGGTTTTGGGTTTTTTCGTAATGAGAGTGACAGTAGACCAAATAAAATATGGGCCAAATTCTCCAGAGGTGCAGGTGGCCTCAGTCTGTGAAAACAATGGATCTCTTCTCAGGTTGTGTTTTGAACTGGTCCCTCAAATGTGTAATTCCAGAAACCCACTGAAACATCCCCAGCTGGGACGTTGCAGTCACAGCTGAAATTGTGATGCAGGGACATGTCTACGCAGTGCCACGCTGTGCCATGCCGGAGCCCCAGCTGGCTCTGGAAGAGCTGGTGTGTCTGTGCAGCATTGTGCAGGGGCACACTGCAGTAGTGTCGCTGCTTTGCCCCCCCTTGTCCCTCTGCAGAGCCTGGTGCTGGAAGACTCAGGGATAGCATGTCCAGGCTTCACGTCTCACTTTGACTATCAGGACTGTGAGTCTAATCCAGCCTCTATGCAAATCAAGGAAATAAGTTTTCCCTGATGAGCAACGATGTTTTCAGCTAGCTGGGCTCTTCTAAAAACTCCCTAGAAATTATGGCAGGAAGAATTTCAGATAATCTAGACCAAATATTCCAAATGCAGAATGATTTTGTTGGACACGATCAGGCACAATTTTCAGGTTTTACCCATACATCGCCTTACCTTGCAGCTATGTTTGATCTTAAACCACCTGTCCATTGAGCAGTGCTAAAATTAATTTCTACTACTGAATACAGAAAAGTAAATATGAAACTCAGTATGAAGGAAGGACAAAACATAAAGCTCTGGCTGTTATAGATCTTTCTAGCAGCCAGGTTCATCAGAGGTCATTAATCCATTACCAAGTGTTTTGCCCTTACCAGCAAGACTAGTACTTGGGTGAGGAGCACGGGGCCAGACCAGCAGGGCTGAATGGTCTGCAGGCAGATGGACTGGACTGCCAGGTAACAGGACCCGCCTGGGAATGATCTCGAAGCCTGCTCCATGCCATGCATCTTCATCCGTGTCAGGTTTATTGCTGAAAGAGTGAAGCCATCTGTCACCATAATGTTTCTCTTCCAGTTCTCTGGTGCCCTCCACTGCTCCAGACCATGCGATTACTTACAAAATTGGGAAACTGTGGCCTGTGGAGCCTTGATTTGTCTTTTTTTTTCCTTTGAAGAAACCTAGTTTTAATGCTTGTTGGACCGCAGGGGCAATAACCCATTCCCAGATCAGTGGACCCTGACAAAGCCCACTTTAACACCTTGTACCAAGCTAGCAAGTGCATTTTATCACAGTGTAGAGATAAAGGTTATAGTAGACAGAAAATGAGAAGTAACACCATTTTCTAAAGAAAACTGAGCCCTAGCTCAGCTCATCACTACCTTGATGTGAGTTGGCTTCTGCAGGAATACATACTGAAGAAAGACTATAGGATTGGGCCAGTTTTTCTTTGGACAAGGTTTTTAGTTTAGTTGTCCTGCAGGAACTCACCTGGAGTGAGTTCAGCAGTTTCACAGGGAGGATGGCAAGCCTTGGCAGCAGATATATTTAACACTTCCTCTGGAAAGCTAATATTACATGGGAACACTTTTTAATTTTTTTTTTTTTTTTTCCTCCGGAGACTAGAGATTTGCATCCACATGGCATGAGCTGCCACTTCCTTCCAGGACATGGTGTACTCACCGCATTGTCATCCTGCTATCAGAAAAGCAGCTGTTGCTGCACTGACGCTTCCTTTCCCCTATTACCAAAGGGCATTGGAGAGCTTTGTTGGGCTCTACGAGGCAAGATAAAAGGGAAGCCTCCGACATGACATTTCATAATTAGCTGTCAGCACCGGCAGGCTGCCACCGAGCTGTTTGATGAGCTGGGACTTGGCTGCCTGGAGAAACCCAGACAGGGAGGCAGGGGCCAAAGTAGGGAGGCAGTGCAAGGACAAGCTCAGCAGGTCCCTTGGGTGGGCTAAGGGAAAAAGGGAGTCTGGGTAAGAAATACAGGCTTTGAATCCTTGTTTCAGCGCTTGCAAAAGGCAACCTTGAGCCAAACCCTCCTCGCCTCTGGACTCGCTAATTATTCTTGTGCAGTCTGTGAAAGGAGACCTTTGAGGTACACCTCAGGACCAGCCTTGCTGACTTCCAAGCCTTGCCTCAGGCACAGCTAGAGCGAGCCCCTGTGATGCACCATGCCCAGCATGCCTGGGGCACTTTGCATGGGATGCTTGGGAGGGTTCGGGAGTAAGGTGGGCTGTGGAGCCTGCCTGCTGAGGGATGTTTTTCCTTGCATTGTGGATGTGGCTTTAGACCTGGAAGAAACAGACTCTCAAGCAAACAGGTAAAGCTATAATAATCCTGGTGGAAAAGTGAGCCTGAAGTAGTCAAACATCAGCTGGCCTCAAAAAGGAGACTGATTTCTGCAGGCAGGTGTGATGGAGCTGTAGTGGATATCCCAAGAGAGAAAGAGAGCCTTAGATGAAGTCCTTAAACCATGAACACTGTATCCCTGGCCTGCTCCAAATACAACCTGGGAAACAATAGGCAATTTATCTCCAATAGTTCATGGGGTCTTAGGCACCATCCAAACACAACCAAGCCTGCCAGCTGCACAGTACACTCCGTAGCTCCAACTACATTCCTGCAGACATCTATTTCCACAGCTGGCTCCTCAGCCTTTCTCCCACCACACTCCACAGATAAATATATACATACGCATATGTAGAATCATAGAATCATTAAGGTTGGAAGAGACCTCTGAGATCATCGAGTCCAACCATCAACCCAACAACACCATGCCCACTAAACCATGTCCCTAAGCGCCTCATCTACCCGTCTTTTAAATACTTCCAGGGATGGTGACTCAACCACTTCCCTGAGCAGCCTGGTCCAATGTTTCACCACTCTTTCAGTAAAGAAATTTTTCCTTACATCCAATCTAAACCTCCCCTGGCGCAACTTGAGGCCATTTCCTCTCGTCCTTTCGCCAGTTACTTGGGAGAAGAGACCGACACCCACCTCGCTACAACCTCCTTTCAGGTAGTTGTAGAGAGCAATGAGGTCTCCCCTCAGCCTCCTTTTCTCCAGGCTAAACAACCCCAGCTCCCCCAGCCGCTCCTCATAAGGCTTGTTCTCCAGACCCCTCACCAGCCTCGTTGCCCTTCTCTGGACACGTTCCAACATCTCAACATCCTTCTTGTAGTGAGGGGCCCAAAACTGAACACAGTATTCGAGGGGCGGCCGCACCAGTGCTGAGTACAGGGGCACTATCACTTCCCTGCTCCTGCTGGCCACACTATTTCTGATACAGGCCAGGATGCCGTTGGCCTTCTTGGCCGCCTGGGCACACTGGCGGCTCATGTTCAGCCGGCTGTCGACCAATGCAGCCTGGGCACACTGCCGGCTCATGTTCAGCCGGCTGTCGACCAACACCCCCAGGTCCTTTTCCGCCAGGCAGCTTTCCAGCCACTCTTCCCCAAGCCTGTAGCGCTGCATGGGGTTGCTGTGGCCCAAGTGCAGGACCCGGCACTTGGCCTTGTTGAATCTCATACAGTTGGCCTGGGCCCATCGATCCAGCCTGTCCAGGTCCCTCTGCAGAGCCTTCCTACCCTCGAGCAGATCGACACTGCCGCCCAACTTGGTGTCGTCTGCAAACTTACTGAGGGTGCACTCGATCCCCTCATCCAGATCATTGATAAAGATGTTGAACAAGACCAGCTCCAAAACTGAGCCCTGGGATATATATGTGTATATGTAAAAAAATATATATATTTTTATATATAGACACATTAAAAAATATCTGTGTGTTTATATATAAGAGACTCACTGATGAAAGTGACATTCATGAGGGCTTCCTGGCACGGAGAGGGGCTGTGGTTGCTTTACCCTGGGTGGATGTAGCAATCAGGATTTACTACGCTCCAGGCTGAGAAAGAGCTGCTCTTCTCCCTCCCCACGTTGGCAAGTCCTGGCAGAGTTAACACCAAAATAGCAAGGATATGAAACTAAATCTCTGTTTCTAATACCTTAACTTAGTCAGAGGAAGTCAGAGGAAATTACCTGGGATTCTACAAGTATTCTGGCTCATTCTTCTTCCAGCTAGCAATGAACAAGAATTAAGGCCTGAGTCAAACTCCTGTATCCAGCCAGACCTAAAGCTGGATATTTGAAGGAGAAGAAATAAACCCCTAACATTGAAGGGTCCAAAACAAGGGTCAGGTCCCTTGGCCAGAGGGTGCCAAGAGGAGGCAGGGCTCCCTGGCAGACCCTGGCAATGGGCATGACACCATGAGGTGGACAAGGCCACCATGTCTCAGTAAGGATCTGGAGTGGTCACTACCAATGCCCACATATTCCAGCTCTTAAAACCGAGCTGCCAAGAGAGGGGCATTTAAGTGACCCAGCTCTTTATTAATAATAGAGAAGTAGCAACAAAAGCAGCTGTGACAAGTGCCAGCTCTTCTCCTCATCATTTTACAGTTAAGGAAACTGAGACAGAGGGATATGAAACAATTTGAGCAGCACCCTCCTCTGTCCTCCTGCTTAAAAAGGAGTAAAAATCCAACTTCCAGAATCACAGTTTGGTGATTTGTTCCCTCCAGAGTATAACGCTCCACCACAACTGCAGAATAATCCAACCATCAATGTCTGGGACACAGATCTCCAGTGCCAAGAATGAAGTGTGCCTTTGCATCTAGTCCTTGCACGCTCTGGCATAGATAGGTGTTATTCTTTGTCCATTCTTGGGGCAATTACACCATTAACTTTCCTACTTTCTCATGCCATCAACACTGGTAAACAGTAGCCATTCTCATAGCTGGTACTAAGGACAATTGGAGAAAGGAGGGGTGCAGAAAGATGGTTGTGACAAACTTGCTTCAACCACCATTTGCACAGTGAACACTGCACACAGCAGTCTCCATCCCTGCTGTAATCAAACAAACATTCTTGCAATTTCTATCGACTCCTGGTGTCTGTGTTACAGTTTTATTAATAACCATTGCAATAATAAGACATTATCAACATGTAAAGTGATCCATTAACCTCTATACCGGCAATAAATTGTGTGGCTTTGCCAGGCTGCCAGCACTTGCTAATCGAAGAGCAAGCAGCAAGTTCGTACTTGGAGCAGTCACAAATCATGCATAATGCAATAGCACGGGTGCTAACCTCACCCTCTGCAATATAACGTGTATTTTCATGTGTTTATTTATCAGAGAAATCAGTTCTTTGAAGCAGCTCCTAATGTGTTTCTCTCTGGCAACAGCAGCATCCTCCAGTTTATCCTCAGCGTCCAGTTTGCAGATTTAAAGCCTTCTTCCACTGCTGGAGTCAGCCTGAGTTTTGCCAGTGTGGTGGTTAGGAGCAGAATCAGGCCCCTTGACCTGCACTAAAAGGTGAGGTTGCTCAGCATGATTGTGACATTAAAGAGACCCAATTAGGTAGCTGTTCATCAGGTTTTGTTTAGACACTTCTGAAAATAAGAACATTAAAATGATCCTGCCAGGTCTTCCCAATGAATGACCTAGTCCAGCATCGTGTCTCAGGCAGCAGCCTGGACATCAGGTGCCTGCAGACAAATATAAGAACAAGGCAAGTACATAGCCACAGTCTCCACAGTCATCTTCCAGCCACCAGTTGTTTGCACTCAGGGGTTTCCTGACCCAGAAGTGGTGTCTTCGAGTTTAGCAGCCCACAGTAGACATTCTTTCATGAATTTGTTAAGTTGTTTTTTTGAACCCAGCCCAGGCACCCAAGTTACTAGGCACAGCTGCCATGAAGAGTCCTGGAGCAGAAGAAACACCATAGTGTTGTGCTGCAGCCCTGTGCACAGTGCCATCAACCGCAGATAACTCCTAACCTCGCTCCCATGAGGGTCAGGTCACACTGCTGACCCTCAGAAAACCTCTGTGGAACAGAAGATCTTTGTGGAGTGGTCTAGGCTTGCTCGCCCACGCCAAACAACACACAAAAATAAGATGATGAGAATGAAGAGATGGGAGTGCCAATGCCAACAGGAATGTTAGCAAAGGCAAGGTAATTAAATACAGCTACCAAGGGGCACAGCAGAACTTCTGATAGCTGGATAGGTAGACCAAGAGTGGTTAGGTATCCAGCTTATTTTATAATCAGTGGGGAGACATTGACACTTTTAGGTAATCATTCACCCCCCAGTAAAGTAGGCAGCTGAAGTACCTTGCAAGTGCCCATTTCTCTTCACTGATTGCAAAAGGAATCCAGATGACAAGCACAGATGAAAGCAACCAAAGTTAGGAGAGGTAAATGCCACTCCAGATGTCTCCTACAACTGAGGTAGAGTGTTGTTACAGCTTGGCCGACACAGGAGAGATGAAGCAATAAAATATAAACTGATAGGAATTACAGGGAGAGACTCCAAGGCTGAAGATCCAGGGAGTCAGACAAACTTTTCACATTTCTTCATCTGTCCATACAAAACTACAAAGCTCAGAACATAACCAAATTCATTTTGTATTTTGCCAGTGTTAGCAATTCCTCTTTCAGTTTTGTGCAAACCCAGTTTTCTCCTCACTCGGAGAAAAACCATCATTATTCCATGCTTGTGAGACCTCAACGACAAAACAAAATTTGCCTGAGAGGCTGTTTACCAGGTCTGGCAAGGCTTAAAAAAAACCCTCCTAATGTCTGTCATGAGTCTTCTGCTTCCCTCCTTTCTTTAAGGGCATGTTGGCCTCTCTGCTATCCATGTGGCTTTCTCTTGGGCAACGTAACTCTCTCTTCTTCCCTCACACAGACACATATGGCTTCCCGCAATATATTAAGATTAATCAAAGCAGTGTAACAAGGATGAAGTTTTAAAATAGGGAAAATTATACAGAACAAAGAAGCATTTATCTTCACAGTGTTTGACATAGTCCATATGTCACATATCCTGTTTAAGCCTTAAATCTAGCTCAAAGCTGAGCACCTTCCATGCTGTGCTGAGCAAACCCCTATTTCTTCAGGAACTGAAGCAAATCAACAGTGCTAAGCACTACACAGGAATAGCCCACTCACATTTAAGACTGGATACTGAGATGCACCAAGTATTTGCACATTCCTTGCAGACGCCGGGATTTGCAAAGACTTTAGACCAGATTCCTGACAGAAATATTGCACAGTCATACCCGAGCTGAGTGCATGACTGCTATTGTATGCATCACATCCAGCCTCTGCTACACATGCGGGAATGCGGTGGTGTTGCCAAATATCTCCTCTTTTGTTTATATAAGCCCTGGAAGTCAGAGGTGGCCTCTGCAGTCCCGTTGTGATGTTTACAGGGGCGTGTCTCCAGAGCAATGGGGTCAGGCAAGTTCTCTCCCTAATTAATTACTGTCTCTCTGAGTTATGTGGGAAAAGAGCTGACCTACCGGCACACTAAAACACAAGGGAAATGTCCTTCCATCTAGCAGAGGCCCCACTTGCTATCTGCTGCTGTTCTTCTGGCCAGGTTTTTCCAGGAGCCCCTCTGCCTGGATGCACGGAGGCTAGGACCGCTTTCCCAGGACCATACATGGGACAGTGGGTGTGGAGGAGAACTTGAGGTGAGGTGGAGGCTGCTCCTGGAGAGTCTTCTTGGTGGCAGTAGGGGAAGAGACAGGTTGCTCTGTCCCCTTTTGTGAAGACATTTTCTGGAATGTCTACATCTGTGCCATGACTTTCAATAGAGATTGTGCCAAGAACTTGCTGGCTTGGTGGATACACCAACTGATAGGTCTAAGTGCTTGGCTAGGTGCAGGCTCAGCAGGTAACATCCTGGGCTTCACACTCTGCTCTGCCAGCCATTCACCATGACACCCAAGGCTGAGGTATAAAAAGCAACAGATGAGCGGTCATGTGGATGTTTCTGCTGGAATACCAATGAATGAGGAAATTTAGGAACATCTAACATTACATTCTGGGTTAACCTACAGCAATGTGCATCAGATATGAACTTCTCTGAGTCCAGAAGTGCTTGGTTCTGGGTGTCTGTTTAGGCTCATGCTAGTCAGACCTACTGACACGTCTAAGAACTGCAGATAGTTAAACAACCTTGCTGTAGTACAATGCAAAGCTGTCACATGAGCCTAAATTCCCAGTCATCTCTGTCGGTACAAGTGATGGACATGCTGCACATGCAGTCCAACACCGTGCTGATCAATGCATAAGACAGAGCACCAAAACAGAGTAAAACAAAGCAAGAATCTCTGTTCAAGTGTGGAGCTGACCTTCATATTCAGCCTGGATTGCTGCACCCAGCAAAACCACTCACATGAGCCAAAGCAAGAGCTGCCACAACAGCAGCACTGCTTGCCCAGAGGACAGAAGGACGTGTGACAGTCTGCGTGGCCCCCAGAAGTGACACAGCCTTGCTGCACACAGGGGAAGCCCCTAGGCTTTCTGTGGCTGGGGACCGCGAACATCCTCTCTCACCCTAGCAGGCTGCTGGGTTATTGCCAACTCTGATGGAAAAGGCTCATATGGGAATGGAGCTCCACCTGGTGTGTTTTCCCACATCCCTCCCCAGGCTAGAGTGATCATAACGTTTCTCTGTAAAACAGCATGCAAGACTGGGAAACTGGGTTTTTTTTAACTTTAAGGCAAGCTGGATTTGCAATGACAACCTGTGCTTATCTTTCACTCCCAGTGAGGCAGTTTCCTTTACAGTCTGATTCTGGGTGCAATAAAACATAAGCTAAGTCACTGTAGGGACTGCAACCCCAAAGCATCGCCCTGTTCTCCTTGTCTTCCTATTGCTTTGTCATGCCCCAACAAATCAGCTAGGGAGGATTTCTTACAGTGGGAAGAAAGCAATTCCACCAAGATTAATAGGAGCTGCTAAAGAGCTCAAATACAAGCGGTTTCCCTATTGGGACTCCAGGGAAGAATTTGGCTTTGCTATTGATAGAGATCATAGATATCACCCAGGATGGAAAATACTGTCAGGAGCTGCAAGTTATCCTTGTTCTCCTCTTATTCTGTTGCCATACCGATGTCTTCATGGAGTACAGAACTTAAGTGGGTTTTTCTGTACTGAGTGACTTTTCAGTTTTACAAAACAGTGTCTCATTGATAGATCTGATAGATACAGCATACTGCATTTCAGTCTGTGCCACTGCTGTCCCTGGGTTCCATTCACTGATCTCTGCTGGGCATACACTGACTTGAAACTTGACTCCTCCATTGCAAATATAAGACATGCTTTGCAGCAGTAAATGATTTCTCTCTCCTTTTCATTAAAGACCAAAAAAAAATCTAGTCTAAATAGCAATCTATTGGAATGTACTTTCCTCTGATGCATTGTTACCGCAAACCACTGTTCCTGGCAGCCTGCAATTAGTACTGAAAAGCATCCACTGCTTTAAAGAGTTTCATCTTTCAGCACTTAGTAAATGCGGCATGTCTCTTTTGAGGGTCTGTGGTGGCAAGGCAAGGACGTTCCCTTACAATACTTTGGCTTTTATTTCCTACCGTGCCGTTCAGTCAGAGATTGTCTCTGCAGACAATGCAGTTGAATGAAGCCTCAGTGATGAGTCTGGTCATCTTAATCTGCCTCTGCAGTCAACTACAAGAGAGAGGGGGCTCTCTAGAGGGAAATTCAGAATTTGATGGGCTGAAGTGCCCATCATCTGCCACAAACACCTAAACTCCCTTTCTGGGAACAACTAGAAAGACCATCATGAGAACATGTTTTACATTACCTATCCTATAGGGAATCTATCAAACTAATCCTAATAGACTACCCTATACACTTGCCTACCGATGTACCTTAAACAGCTCTAAAAATAGAAAGTCAAAATCTCATGCTTCTAGATGATTTCCATAGTCCTGATCATTCTGGTTTGGCTTCCTGTCTCCAGGTTCATACCAACTGGGAAATGAGGAATGAGGCAGAAGAAAGAGAAAGTGTCATAGCGGGTCCAGGTCTCCAGTTTTATGTGGTTTCTGTGGAGGATACCCATAGAGTTGTGCCTGGGGTGCAGCACAGTGAGGGAGGGAGGAGTGCAGCCCATTGGGATATACAGGGATCTTGTTGGAACTGGTTCCAATACCACACAAATGGATTGATTTCTTCTACTTTTCACATGCGCAAGAGGTTTCCTGCAAAGAAGAATATTTGTATTACTATTCAGCTGCCTTGAGCAATATGCAGATTTGCATTTCATTTGCAAGACCTAAAAACCTACGCAAAGAGCTTGTGGTTCGTGGAAATGACTGAATGAATGCTTCCCTTTCCCCTGTGGAGAAAATGAGTCTATGTGGTGCTTCATGCTGGTACCACTAGACTGTCTGCCTCTGGTCCCGGAGCTTGGTTGCTCATAGACACCGGTGGAGGTGTGTGTTATGGCTCTTTGTCCCCTCTAGCAGATAAAGTTCTATCTACAAGGCTGGTCTTTCTATGAGTTGGACCTGAGGGGGACCTTGATTGCAGGAATATGAGAGCTGCTGGGGAAGGCGGCTGGCGTGAGCAGGAGCACCCCCAGCCCAGGGCTTCAGATCGGGTGAGCAGGGAGATCTTTACTACTCTGCTCTCGTATGAGGCACTCACCTCTGAGGTCCTGACTCAGACATGACTCAGTTTTTATTCAGGCAAAGCTCCCAGTAAAGCAGATCACAGTCACCTTTGCCCTCTTGCTCCACCAGTAGATCCCCAGTGGCTCTGCTGATGTAGGCAAGGGTTCCCTGTGGGCAGCTGGGAAATGCCAGCCACCTCATGCTTAAATAAACAGGTAGGCATCCTGTGAGATAGCAGGAGGGCATTAACAATCATAAAAAAAATCTATAAGAAGCAAAGACCCTAACTCTGCACCTATTCCACATAAAGAACCTATATAAGTCAGTCATGCTTAAGATATTTCCATCTTTTCCTGTCTCTCTCACTCTTTTTGGCAAGAGACATATGGAACTAATTATGAACAAAGGCCGATTGTTTTAATATTTAGAGTTTCCCACATCAAGCTGCTGGGTTTTTTCTTTGGTTTTAATGCATGTGCATATGCTGAGCAGATACAGAGTTTCTCTTCTTTATTTTAAATGATTGGTTTAATGTCATGTCCCTAACACCTTCGTCCTGGCTTTTGGACTTCAATCAAAACACAGTATTTTTAGTTTTGCATTAAAATGAGAACAATACATGGAGGAAGGGGCTGGCTCCACAGTTCAGCAGATTTTGCTCTCCCAGCTAGACTGCTCCAAGGAAAAAAGTGTGAGCCAAAATCTTTTCCGTTTTACTAAGCAAATTCAGAATACCATTATGAAGTTGGTGGATTGAGAAACTCCCACTTTGCACACATTAACTCTAAACTGCGTCTGGACCAGTACCTGTAACTGAGCATGGAAATGAGCACAACATCCAAAACACATTTCTGCAAAAACGCAGAATCATACCTGGCTGCTTTGGGACAACTGATGTTGCAGAAAGTCTGTGAGAAGGGAAAGACTCTTTCCTATTTCCAAAACACTTGTGTACAATTTATAGTGTAAATATAGTTTCAAACTTTTCTTCCAGAGAAAGGAAATATCATTGTCTACTAATCCTTAATGTGGTTTTATGAGGAAAAACAAAGTAGACATTGTGACTGACTTTGTGAAGACAACACTTCGCAGTTATAGACAGCTATAATATAATATAATATAATATAATATAATATAATATAATAATTTTTATAATATAGAAGCTGTAGGCATCACCAAGCAGGCTTTCCCTGACACATATGTGTACAGATGTGAGTGTGAGTGGTAATGTCTATTGTTTGTACTTATGCATGCACTGCGCTACGCCATACAGACCACGCAGCCTAAACCGGTCCATGCTTGTGTTTAGCTGAGCAGCCCAGAAGATCTGTTCGAGCCCTGTGCTCTGGGTATGTGCTTTCCAACATCTAAGAGAGAGGAATATCTGAACGTAGGATTTAACATTAATCTCTGCACCAGATGGTGATACACCAGATATTCTTTTTAAGGTGAACATGTGATCTACTGTACAGCAAACCAGAGGGGTCTGCAGTCACATGGCAAAATGTATAATAACTCTGATAGAGCTTTGATTAGACAACTGACCTGGTTACCATCTGTAGCAACAAGAAGCGAGCTTGACATTTTTGGAACATTCTCCCCAGAAGCTTAATTCTTCCACCTCTGTGGCACAGCAATCCTGCTGAGCAAACTACACCGAGAAACAGAAGGAAGCTAAAGATACGCTGCTTGAAACATGTTGTTAAGGTTACAAGGCTTGGGTTTTCCTTTTTTTTTTTTTTTCTCCTTTTCCCCCTCCTTCTTTCAAACAAGCCACATCTTGACTCATATGGTCTGATGTGAAAACCCACTCAGCTATTTGATAGTTGGGAAATCTAGATGAGACTGTAAGTTATTTCAAAGGAAGCCTGTGTGTGCTGTGAACTCTGTCTCTCACACACACATGCACACACACACGAGTTAGCTCTGCACTATGGTAGTACAGACAGCTGTGACTCCGGGTAGGACCCGAAGACTTTTATTCAAAATACCATATGGATCACTGAGGAGACGCAGTGTGGAAAGGGTAAGCCATGATTTCTTTGTCCTGAATGCATGCCCAGAGGATGAGGAGGGTACCATTTGATAGCAGTTGTCTGCCCCGTCAGTAGTCAGAGCTAATAGGGGTTATGTCCCAGTGTGTGTAGAAATTGCTACTGGTGTATGCCATGGTGTGTAGAAATTACTATTGGTGGGACCTGTATGGTGATGAATGGGAATTAGTACTAGTCAGAGGCTGTGTGATAATTTGAGGTAGTAATCGGTGCCAGCAGGAACAGTAAGACAACATGCAGCCATTAGAACTTGTTAAAGGCTCTGTGATAATACTTGGAGGTAATAATTGCTGAAAAAGATCATTTCTAATAATCAATACTCATTGAGACAGTGTGATGGCATATGGCAACACCAACCTGTAGCAGTGGGGAGTAAATAATAATAATGTCAAATAATGAATAGCAGCTCAGGCTGATGTGGAAGAGCTCTGTGTAAGTGAACATAGATGCAGATGCCCACCAGTGTCTATCCCAGCAGAGATGTATAGCGAGCAGTGGTTGCACACCGCAATATGGGCTATACGGTGCACGATGTGTTGCTCTGGTCAGTGCCAGCCAACATGGCACGGCAGGGCTGGCAGTCCCTGGGGAGCCATGTTGCTTTCTTGCGGGGGCGGGCGTAGCAGCGGGTCCCGGGGAAGCCGTAATTATGTCATTAATTTCCTGAAAGCGCATCGCCTTAGCAGCAGTGCCCAGGGGACCCAGGGGGTCCCATCACTTTGAAGGATTGACAGGCTGGCAAAGAGGCGGTGGCTGGGACACGGGTCTCGGCTCAGAGGGTGGTGCGCACCTGTGGAGCGCACACCAAGCGCACACCGAGCGCACGTTGGGCGCTTCAGGCTGCCTTTGCATTGCAAGCTGCCATCACCCGAGCTGGCAGGGGTGGCACAGCCTCCCAGGGGACAGGGACACCTTGCATACCCCTCTGCTTGTCACTGATGATATCCCCTGAAATGGTGCTTGGCTGGGGGGAATGGGCATGGTCTGCACATTCCCTGCTGCGGGGTGTTTGGGCAGGGTGCCACGGGGGTGGGTGAGGGGTGCTGCACCCGCTGGTCCATGGCTGGTGGCACATGTAGAAGCTCTGCAAACCCAGAGTGGCTCGGAGTTGCTTCATGCAGGACTGAGGGAAACTTTTGCTCAAGGCATCTGTTTTGCTGAAAAGCAGCTTTGTGGCAGCTGAAGCCACCTGTGAGTTTACTTCGAGTCTGTTGCATGCGTCACTCAAAACAAAAAAAAGATCTGGTTTTGCGTATTTCAAACCGAATTTTTTTTCCAATTTTTCTTTCAAACACAGTGTAATTTTATTTGGACGAGTGCCTTGATTTTTTTTAAGGAATATGAAAAAAAATCTCAAAAATTAAATGCAGGTCAAAAACTGTTTCAGTTAAACACAAAGCCTTTTTTTGTTTGTTTTTCTTCCTTCTCCATTTGGCAGAAGGGAAATCAGAATAACTTTGTGTCAACCTGAAACATATTTTCTTTGCATTTCCAGTCCGTCAAGCAAATCAAAGATAATCAATTATTCACACAGCTTTGGTCTGCTATTGTTTGATTGTTGTTTGTTGCTTTGCAGCACATTCAGAAATGTCCCTCCTGGTAAATTTGGGCTTTGCGGTTCAAGATGCTGGTTCTGAGAGGGGCACAGGGCAGGCAGCCCTGCCTGCAGTCTTAACCTGCCTTGGGGACAGGGATTTTATTTGTGTCCCCTCTACAGTGCCCAGCTCCACTGTAACATCAGCCAAGGTTTGCCCCTCCGGAGAGGCACTGCTGTTGCTGACCCAGATCACAGGAGATGGGTCGGCGTCTGGTGGATTTGCAGCTGCTCTTGCAAGCGTGGGGAGACAGAGAAGCTGGTGTCTTTTTCAAAGGCAGCTTCCCACAAGGTGGCAGGTGATTTTTCAGCTGGGATGAGCTCTCAGCTGCTGCAGCGTCCTCCCCCATTGCCAGCCATGGTGGGTCCTCCCCAGCTGGAAGGGCTCATGTTTTCATGCAGACCATACCTGAGACCGATGAGGCTGGAGACAAGTCATATAACAGTGTGGAAAAGGGGAGATAGATACACAGGATAAAGCAACAGCAAGAGAGACAGAGCACTTTCTCCCATGCACACACACATCCCCTTTGGAAACATGCTGCCCATACTGACCTACCTTAGCAACAGCTGCCTGAGTCCTCTGGCTTTGCTTTGTGCATTAGTCCATGTGATGGAGATGTGTAAAAGACAGCAGTACTCTCACAGGGTGTTTCCAGGAGGTAACCCCATGGTGGGGAGCAAGGGAGAGCATGGAAATACCTGCAGGAGAAGGTGTCAGAGAAGATCAGTATTTATATAGCACACAAGAATGGATGCGTAAGGATGACCAGTGTTGCAGGGGACTTGGTGGTGTGTACACACTTAACAGCTCCAGACATAGCCCAAGTGACTGGCCGCTGTCGGGGGTGGGGGTGGTGGTGGGGGTGGTGGTGTTTTATTTTCACTCACATCCACAGTTTATTTCTCTCCTTCCCACTCCTTGACCTAAGGTTGGGGTGGTTTAGGCTTCTTGTCAGGCAAATGCTGGAGCCTTGCTATAAGGGTTGCCAGAGGATTTGGTAGGATGGTTTTTGCAACTGGCTCTTTTTTATCCTAACTCTCTGTCCTTGCCGTTATTGTCTCCATCTTGTCACAGAGCTGGACATGAGGTTGTGGTCAACCTGGTTGAAGCATGTTCTCTCTCCCTGGAGCCCCCCACCAGCTAGAGGTGGCAAGGCAGATCCCCTGCACTTGGGGTCCTGAAGCCACACAGAACCTGTGTTTCTAAGCTCAGAGTCCATGCAATTCCACTGCGACAGTGAGAGAGCCCAAAATACAGTCCTGAGTGAGCTTAGTTGCACATGTAAAGCCTGAGATGTGAGAGATCTGTGCAATGTGTGGCACGCACCCAGCAGAAAAGATGGCTTTGCAAAGGCTTTTACAAGTCCAAATAAAAAAGAGCAGTGCTAAATATTAGTAGGTATGGCACAGAGGTCACCAAACATGTCAGCTGAGGCAGAATTAAGTTTTGTGCCATGGGGCACACCAGCAGCCAGTGTCAGGACTGAGACATGACTTGGGTTCATCTAAGTCAATGCTGATGTCTGTGAGACACCTCCATCCTGGCCAGCACCTCAGGCTGCCTTTGGGACCACTGCAGAGTCAAAATACTCTGCGGGGGTTGCAGAGGTGGTCCCTTGAACACCCATGTTTGGCTGAATTAATAAGCCCTTAAACTCCAGGCAGCTCTCTTTTTGCCAGCGTATACAGGGACACCTTCGTTGGAAGAGGAACAACCCCCCCCAACCAGGTAACATGAATCCCATCCCTAACACGGTATTTCTCAACACAGAGCCCTCCCCACCAGCTCTTCCTTCTCTAGGTCTCCTTCCCCCACCAATAAACATGCACGTTAAATATGTAGTCCTTTCTCCCTCTGCATTATTAATGTGAGACGGTTTATGCCTGCAAGCTATCTTTATTATATCCATGTGCTGCGGATGTGTGTGAGAGGAAGATGAATAGAGTCCTGCTAATGTCTAACAAATGCCTAGCACCATTCAGAGATTTCTTTTTGCTGTTGCAAGGCACTGGTAAAGAACACATATTTACTCCTTCTCAAGACCTCACTGGCTATTTTCCAGCCACGGGAATGTTTCTCACCACAAACCCAAGGCATTGTTTTTTGAGTTAGAAAGCCTAGAGAAAACATGCAGCTTTCTTGTATTAAAAAAGAATAAGTCTGCCCTCTCTTGTGCCTTCAAGGCTCAAAGGGTGGTACTACAGATGCTGTGTAAAAAGGAAGGCCATCTCCAGACTAAATGAAGTGCTGTAAGAAACAAATCAAGTTGGGAGAGATATGGCTGGAAAAGCCATTTTAAATTAGGTCTTGCAGTTTGCACCCCAGCTTTAGCTCCCAGCTCTCAGCTATGGTAAATTAAAGGCCCTGTGCCCAGTTGTGTCAGTGGATGCTTGCAGGTCAGCAGGATTTTAGTCTAGATTGCTTTTTTATTTCTTGTGCCTCTGAAGAAGATAAGCTAAGATCAAAAATGCGGCCAGAGCCCCAAGCCAGAACTCCACTGTCCATTACACAAGTGTAAATCTACACCGGCGCGGAGCTGGGACTGGTATTTACCTATGACACTTCCTCTCTGAATGGATACCCATGAACATGCATTCATATCATGACTTTAAAACACACCAGGCAGAGATAAATCCGTAAATGGATATTTATTGCCATAGAAAACAGATGGCAGAAGACAAAGCTCCCATGTTCTTATCCCAAGCTGCAAGCACGTTAAGAATGTGGCAGGAAACGTCATTCCTCCTATAAATAAATTTCTCTTGAGAAGAGAGAACCCAGGGCCGAAAAAAAAAATCAGTTGTTCTGCTCTGCAGGCCAAGTCTGAGGCAGGTTTTCCCACGCTATTCTGCAGCTTATGGCGACCTTTGCTTTTGGCAAGAGAGGAGATTGCCTTCAAGCAAACCCAGCAAAAGAGTTCGGGTATGTCTTGCTGCTGTACAAATCTACCAGCACTTTTACTACTCTGAGTTATTGACTTTCTTTTTCTACTAGACAAAGCATAATTCAGCATTTGGCTTCTTATTAATCATTTTTCCAGCATGGATTCAAGAGCCAAGTGGTCAGAAACTTCTCACACCAAGGGCTGTAGTACAGGGTCTAACGGGGTGGAACAAGGCAGATCTTGTGGCATTCACGGAGGAGTGGTCCTCGTTTGTTAAACCCTCTCGTGCAAGCCTCTGTGAGTGCAAGCTCCGAGCACTTGGTCTGACACCACGACTAAGTGAGTGCTTCAAGGGAAGTTGATCTTTGCAGTTCATGCTATTTACTTGCAAACTTTTACACTGGCATGCAGGTCCTGCAGACCTTTGCTTAGCACCTTCACTGACATTTTTTGGACAGGCCTCTTACCTTGACAGCATTACTACCAATCTGATAGACTGCCAAGGTGACAGCAGAGTTACTCAGATACTGTGGATAACAAAAGAACAGTAGTAGATATTGAGCGCAGAAGTTGCCCTACAGAGATGAGAGACCTTGAAGCAAGGAACTCCTGTCGTCATAGCTTTTTTCTGGAAGTCACTCAAGTCTCAAGGTGATGAAACCGATATACAAACTTAAAGTGGTGAAAAAAAGCGCAGCATTTTGCAACACACTTTATTTGCAATGAATTATTCACCAGCCCTATAGACAAATAATTGTATCCAAAAAAAAAAAGAATAAGAGGATAAGCCTAAGTAGCAAAACTGTCACCTGTGTAACGCTCTGACGTAATCACTTGTGACTGCCGAAACATCAATTTTATCTGCTTCATCTGAGCTTTATCTTTTCTGACCTGTTCACAAGTATTTTGGAGGAATTGGTTTAATGTGAACTCTATCTAGACAGATAAATGCTTGGTGCATCCTCTCAGGTGTTTGGAAGTTGTAATATTTTATGACATTTCTAAAAGGTGTAACAAATCAAAACAGACTTTCCTGTGAAATGGATCAGGAGCTGTGCCAGACTTTATCCCCCCAAAATGCATGCAGGTTAACAGTGCAAGAGGTGAGAGCACGACAGAGGCTAATGGATAGTGACTGGTGAACTCTGAAGAGTTCGGAGCCAAGATACTGCTCAAATTGACTTTCAAATGGTTGGAGTTTAATTGAATTATTGGAAGGTCTCAAGGCCTGGAGACCTCACGAGCAGAGGCTCTGCTGTGAAATTTCCAGTGCTTTAGATTCTTATTTTGATCGGAAAATGAAAAGCTTTTTTCATTACAGTTTGGCATTTGTTGCCTTCGCGTTGGCCAGACCCTGGGACAGCAAGAGTATGTCAGGGGACAGAGCAAGGGCAAGCCAGGGTACAGAGGTTGGGAGCAGAAATGAGCCAAATGTTTTGGATCTGGGTGAAGGGAAGGGGAGGATCATGTGAGTCCAGTTATAAAGCTTTGGAGGGAGTGGAAAGGTTCCTGTAGTTCATGGACCCTTTTGGGTCCAGCTAATAAGCCTGCTCAAAGGGCTTTCTCAGGTAGCTAGTACCATGCCCGGATCATAACCCCACTAGCAACCCAAAGCTCAGGAGTTATGATGGCTAGCACCAGAGTAGTTTGCCTCGAGGCAGTGCTCTACAGCCCAAAAGGCAAGAACTTACCACCCCTACAAGGAGCTTCCTGGAAGGGTTTTTCCATACAGAGACTGTTTCATGCAAGGTTGGCAAGTGATAGATAGTGCAGAGTGGTAGCTTGTGTATTTGAAATATCTTCCAACCTGCCCCACCCTGAAGACCTAGTCCTAACTCAGCTTCTAGCCAGGACTTATCCCTGGAAGGGTTTAGGCATGCCTTCAGCTGGGTTTTAAAATCCAGGCATAGAAAGCCTCTAGACTTTGTCAATTCATGATCTGTACAAGGGATTGCTTAAACATTGCTTCAACAATTTCCCGAACTAACAACATTTTCAGACATCAAGTGCAAAGTATGATACATGCCTTTTTCCAGTTCTTAATTTCTTGATCAATCTTTTCATCCATTTAGATCAGGATACTGTAAGTGTATGGGGGAAAAAACAAAACAAAACAAAACAAAACAAAACAGTGGGTGAGCAACAAACTTAGCCTTCATAGAGCTTTTCCATTTTCACTCTTGAGACATCTTTGGTCCAGACCAGGCACCAGCACAAGTCTGGTTAAACAGCAGCAGTGACTTTAGTGAAGCTCACAAGCACCAGGCCCCCCCTAACCAGCCTGATAGAAATCATGAAAGAGACTGTTCTGACCAAAAGGAAATCTGTTCTGTAGGTAGCCGCACAGTTTCTATTTTGCTGATTCAAGTTCGGAAAGTTGGATTTAGATTTCAAACACGCTTCCAAACTTCTGGTCGAACTTTCTGTCTGAGCTTAGCTTATTTCCTGTTGAAGTATATATTATCCTCATTGTCTCAATCATTTCTAATGGCTTCAAAGAAACGGTGACTTTTCATTCTACCAGCAGATGGATATGAGTGATTCTTAAGCTTCAATTTTTCTTGTTGGGACCAAAGTATCAAACTCTCCAAATTGCATAGGCAAGGAGCACAATTAGTCTCCACTTCCCAAAGATACCACATAAAAAGCTTTTGAAAAGATAATGGGCTGCAAATGATGCCATTTAGTCACCCGCACATACTCTACAATCCAGCTGTACTTCTGGAATATATTTAGAAGGTGTAATTAGGGTTGTGCAAGCTTTGAAATAAGTGAGCAAGTTTCTTGACTGAGGTTGAAATTCATTTTAGTTTCCAGCACTCCCTCTATAAAAGCCACCAAGTCTTGATGGGCTGGGACCACGGATATCTTATTTTCTCTTCCAGTATTGCATCGTCATAGATTAGGTAAACCCCATGTGAAACAATAGCTAAAGGACCGGTAACCTGCAATTAATGTTGGTGCACTAAGCATCTGCCCTTTGGAGATCTACGTGCATAACAAGTACCGTTTTACTGTTTTACCATTTTATTTCAGAATAGAAATCACTGCAAGAGTGAACCAAATAGGCCTTAACTCAAAAGTTTCTGCCACAGGGAGTTTCCACCCTGCCAACTCCCAAGAGATGAGCGATGGGATGAGATATGTTTTGCAGAAACTCACCTAAGAGATATTAAAGGTATGAGTTTATGTTCTTGCTAGTAAGTATTTCCCATGTCGGCTGCCTTCCACTTGTACCTTCAGCCAGCCTACATTTACAAGTTTGTCATGCAGCTGTAATAATTTTTCCTACCTTTTTAGGCCTCTTCAGTAGTCAAAGAAGAGAGAGTAATGTGTGTCTTCTGGTGACAACTCATCCTAATATCTTCAAAGAAAATTTAGGGTGGAATGAATTGCCCTCTGTGTTGACATCCATCTTCCATTAACTGTAGAGGGAACAAAAGCCTTTCCAGTTAGAGGAGATAAACACAGACTGCCACGTCTGCTCTGCATGCTTACTCCTGGAGACCAGATCCAGATGGGGCATCCAGGCTAGCCCAGCTTAGATGTGAACATCCCCACAACAGAGGTCTGACCCCACGACGGTGTGTTCACTAGCTCTGCACATGCCCCTGTGAATCTTTGGTTTATAGGCCATGGGTTTGTCCTGGGAAGCCCTGCACTACCACCTCCGATAGTTGTGGGACTTGTGGGAGAAATTGCCTGTCCTTGGAGGGGAGTTCTAGGGGGACATGCGCACTGCAAAACAGATGGGCTGCACCCCACTTTAGAGAAGATATAAATCTATTTCACAGCCAGGAAAGCAACCAAGCTCATTCATGTTAGAACTACTGTATGCTTCTCACAGCTTTCCATGTGTGGAAGATCAGATGAGCAAGGGTTGGCTCTGTGTAGTTGTTCCTTTAGCCAAGGCTTGCAAGTACAGTGAAAGCCTGCATGCTAACAAAAAGTGTGCCTCTTGCAATACAGTTTATTGATTTTGCAGCAAACTAGGTAGCTACCATAGGCTTTACTGAAAGGTGTCAACAGTGCCATCCTTCTGGTGGCCCTGCCCCACCACCCAGTCTTGGTGGTGGTCTGCTGCTCCTCCAGATCAGGCTGGAAAACTGTAGCATAACATGATGACTATGTTGTCTTTGGAGTCAGACCAGGCAGAAAGCTTCGCTTCCTTATTGCTGTGGATTGCTAGATCATCACCTAAGACCCAGCAAAGCTAAAATTTTTGTCACAAGGGCAGTAATACATGCTTTTGTCCACCATATGGGTGACTCCACCAGACATAGGGCAAGTGCCAAGCAGCAGGTTCCTGTGCTCTAGCCCCCTCTCTGTGTCCTTAACACTGTGTTTGCAGAAGCAGTCGTTCAATTTTAGGTGCCTCTGTGTTTGAGTCTGTTTTGAGGAGCTCATGGTGCTTGCTGGTTCTTTTGGAGACATGTGTTCAGAGAGCCTGAGGGAATGTCTGAACTTGCTCTGAAGGACAGCCCCATGGCCATCTTCTGGGTTAGTCTTCCACATTTACGTGCTTGCAGGCCGGAGGTAAGGGCACCAGAAGTAGATCATAAAAAATGCACAGTGTAGCTTTATGACCGATGGCTTGATAAAATGCCAGATACCTCACCTGAGTACAGGACAGCTAGGCAGATAGGAAAGGGACTGGATCCTGTATTTTCACCCTCTCCAAATGCCTCTCTTTCATTGCAGGATAGATATAATCTGACGTTCAAAACAATATGTATCTCATATCAGTTTCTCTGCATAAATATCTGTATTTACTGCGTCTGAAAGAGATGCTGAGATCTGGCTGGGTAACAACACTGTGAGATGTTCAGGGGAAGAGCACAGGATCAGTGCGCCCTCCTGATCAGTGTGATCCATGAGAAATTACCACTCTTCAGAGAGGAGAATGCCAGTGTTCTTTTCCTTCTCCACAGCACTCCGAAAAAGCTCTCCAACCTCTTGCTTTTATTAATTGCTGTACATTCAGTAGCCACGGTATGTCTCTAACCACAAGGCTTGTCCTGTATGGGTTGTAATATTATCCATGATGCTTTGGAGCACCTTGGGAAACTGAATGAGGATGGCAACAAGTGACTTTCTGCCTTTCAGTCTTCCCTTAATCAATCTTAGTGCATCAACAGACAACGGGGAGGATGAGGAGCAAGGTTAAAACCCCACAGGTAGTTTGTCCTCATTAAAAGTCCAGATTTTCACAGAAAACCAAGAAAAGCGAGTTGCAAATGTTTCACAGGCTCTCCTTTCCTCAGAGCTGAGCTCAAAGCTGTTGCTGTTGCCTGAGGGCAGAGCCTAGAGTTCCCAATTTTGAAAATACCATCCAAGAAAATCTGTCAAGGCTAGTATGATGGATCGGCTATTGCAAGAGGGAAGCTTGGCAATCCTAGGTCACAATTTAAAATTATTCCTTATAATACATCGGGCTTTACATATTACAAAGGCTCCACAGACATTGATCCTCTCCAGACCTCTGCAAGACCCAGGCAGTGCTGTTGCTCCCACTTGGCAGCCAGGATGCTTTCAGGGTAAAAGCCAAGGCAAACTGCCGACACCATGCAAATCTGGGTGTGTTTGAAGCAGGACCAAACTTCAGGGCTCCCATTAGCTGGGAGTGCACATCCACATCCCCTTCCTCCCTCTCCAGCATCTCTCCACCCAACCCGTGCTTGGAAACCACAGCAGGGACTGGGAGGAGGCTTTCTAATTTTCATAATTTCCACTCTGAAATGTTGGAAAGCTTCCTTTTTCCATCCTGGACTTTGCTGTAATGCAGCCATCATGTACCCTCTTGTAAACTTTCAAATGCACCAATAGTGGAAGTTTCCTGCAGATGAAAAAGAGTTTGCTTCAGTTACAGCAAGTGGGAACTTGGCCAAGAAGAGTCATAAAACCAGAGGACGTTGGTTTTTAAAAGCACAGTTATGTTAGTGCATTCCAACACATCCAATCAGTCACCAGAGAGCGGTTAAAGTGGCCTTGGGGCCAACCTCCAGCTTCTGGAGGATGGTGTCAGGGGAAAGATAAGCAGGCTGATGTCAGTGGATGATCTAGCCCCTTTTCCTTACGATCAGTCACAGCAGACTGTGCAGTGCTAGCCAGACTCTGCGTTGCAGCAGCATTTTGAAAACTTTTCATTCCTGAGCTTTGTTTTATACTAATCCACAGATGCTGTTGTCTGCCCTAGACTGGAAGGGAAATTGCCAAAAGATTCAGGACAAGGGTGTAGGCAGTATGAATGTTTTCCTGCAAAGGCCAAGAGATGCTGTGAGGTCTCTGAACATCCCTTATAGAGCCCAGCACTGGTGTTTTCTCTGAAACCAGCACCTTCCCTTCCCCAGGAGTCCTCTATTTAAGGGGCTCAAGGTGAAAGAACCCCATTTTGGAGGGAGGGGAGCAAAACATTTCTGAAAGTCAGCACCTTTTAGAGAAATTCCAGGTAGAAACCCACAAATCCAGATACCCTGAATCACTTGGAGATGGATGAGGTATCTTCTGCAGCCCAGGATATGTATCACCACACTCTTGCACACAGCCCCTCTCCCGTGAGGTCAGCACTTTGCGAGGAGAGACTGCAGGACTAGTCTCAAATTCCCCGGGCATCGGCCTCTGAGAAACTCTCCGTTGTTTGTGTTTCATAACAATTGCCCATGGGGGAGGCACTGACCATCTCTCCCTCCCAGTTCTTAGCTTGCGAAGCCAAGATATACCACCAAGAAGTACCATACCAAGAAATACCAGGTCCACATTCTCTTATCCTGGAATTAACTGACCATGTCCGGTCAGATGGGGACAGAGCCCAGAATACCGTCTATGTGGGCTTTTCTTTCCCATGACAGTTTCTCAATCAGAGCTTGAGTAAACATGAGGTCATCACCAATTTATAATTGCTGAGATTTATGTCTCTCCCGATCACATTTTTATAGAAGCAGCAATATGCTTTCATTCTTGCTATTCTACTCATATCTTAATCATTCTTCTGACAAAACCAAACACCCTATTTTGAAATCAAACAGATTCACAGAGGGTGTTCATTGTCAAGGCAGTGATTCTTGTCTGACTGGACCACTGCCCTCTACAGTGTTGATTTTGGTGGGCTTCAGACATAAATCTTCCCAAAGACCGTTTCTCTCACTGCACAGAATAAGAGCCCTATTGTTACAGCTACGATGCATTTGGGACATGTCTCCATTGCTTTTTAGACCAAGGCAGCCACTTAAGTGGGGCTGTTCTCATCGCTAAGTACTGTTTCATCTCATTTTCATGATGGAGCGGAGTGGTCCCAGGCACTGTACCTGGGGAAGGTGAAGGTGGTGGCGTTGTTGCTCTCTGTCCCCTCTTTTTGGCTGAGCAATGGCTTGGAGGAGTGTTTATACCAAAGCCTAGGCAAAAGCACTATGATGGAAACGTGCAGTCATTTATGCTCCTCCTGAATCCTGCAATAACCCAAACGAGGTCAGTCAGGACCAACTTTGTCTTGAAGCACCTGGTTCACACAGACCAACACCTTGGCTCTACGACCGAAGTTTTTCCTGGCTTTGCAAAGTTGTGCCACGGCTTTGTCAATTGATGCCTGTCCGTGACAGGGCTGAACTCCAGTTCCTACCCATACTGTCAGGACCCCTCAGAGGTTGTTCTTCAGCCCACGTGTGTATGGCTCAGTAAGGGCAATGGATCATGCACCGCCAATACTTGTCTGTGGGCTGAAGGCAGTCGTGCAGGGACCAAGAACAGCTCGCCATCCTAAACAGAGATGGAGTGAGAGCCAAATCAGGGCAATATAACACCAAGAGCCATGAGTGCAGATCAAAAGACTTTCAGCCCCGTGGGAGCTTCATGTCTGGGTAGAGATCATGTTGTGACTGAGTTGCATCTGGAGTCGCACAGGGTGTGTGCTGGGTGGGACCTACAGGAGAGGGCATAGCATGGCATTTCAGGCTGACACGGAGGGCCTGGTGGGAACTGCCCAGAAGAAATGAGGGCAATCTTGCATGTAGTTCAAAGAGAATTGCATGGATAGAATATATGGCCCTAAGCAATGAAGAAGTGAGTTTATTTCAACCACATAAAGCTATTCAACTTGTGACCAACATTAGCTGGGTTTTGATCACTCTTTTTTTCTGAGCTACTGTGGCGCTTGGGCAGAACTTCCAAGTTCATCATTCTCTTAAAAGTTCCTATATTTGTTTTCCTTAGACTTGAGACTTCTTTTAAAAAAAAAAGAAAATCTGCCATATCCTTCAGCTGCAAATGATTTAATCGTTCTTGGCTTTGTGTGATCTGAATATTTTCTTGTTCTCTTGCTTTGCAGCTGTGACCTACTTAATTACAAGCAGGAAACAAACCCCAGAATCATTAGACATTCTGCCTGGCTTGAAGAAGGGGAAAAAAATAAAAATCTCATGTTGTTAAATACTAGGATGTCCTTCTTAATAACAGGAAGTCAAGTTCCAGATAGCAACAGTGAACATTTGAATTCTTTGTACATCAAGATAAGGACAGCAAAGAGCTTATGGGTTTTATTTTTTATGGCATGGATGTTTTGGGGGCAGGGGAAATGAAAGCCACTGCTAACAGCCAAAATGGGAATGAGTCATAAATTTCTAAATCAAGAGTGTAAATCCTCTTTGTTTTAACTTCTGAACAGCTTCAGTCTGCTGTCCATAGAGACAATGAAGTGACTGACTTGCTGCTTCGATCCTGCAGCTTTCGATCCATTTTCTCCTCTTTTCAGGAAGTATGAGCAAACAAACTAGTCAGTGAGTTTGGATTCCACATTGCAAAGGATCAGGTTGGAAGGCAGAGCATGGGGGAGTTTGATTAACTGCTCTCCACCTCTGCAGATGGAGTCTGGGCTACTATTTATACCTCCTGAAACTCAGCATCCCGTCTGGACATGTTGGTGGGTATGTGGGTGTAATAGTAGCTGTAGAAAACAGCCAGAGAAAGGGAAAGCCAGGACTGCCAGCCTCTGTGACTGTCTGTCCCACACATGCACTTCAGTCCTCTTGTCCCTGTTTATCCGCAGCTTTGGTAGCAGCTCAATAATACAAATCTCTCAATGCATCGTGAGGCAATAGAAGCTGATGTTTGTACAGGGTTTTAAGCCGAGCAGCAACAGAAGTGCAAGTTATCATCTTCTGTCAACTGTGCATGCATTATCACTGTAGATGGCATGGATCCAGTGCTGTCCTACAACACAAATGGAGATTTTCCATTAGCACAAGCCACAGGGGTCTGTGTTAGGGAGCAAACGGGGTAGAGGTCAAGTCTTATGCTCTACTGAGAAGGTCTAACTGGTCCCAGCTGGGGAGATGTTCTCAGCATGAATATCTGCTGCAGTACAGTAATCCCCCTATGTTGACTCCTGAGTTTCCCATCTGCAGATTAATTGTGCTGTGGCAAGAGAAACAACCAAACCGCCCCACGTGAGTCAGCCCCAGTGCAGATGCCATGAATGAGTGTGCAAGTGTGTACATGCACTGCATTTTTTGGTGTTAACAGCTCAGCATGTCTCGCTCTGGGACCTCTCTACCCCAGAGTCAAAAGAGCCATCACCCTCCTCCATGGCACCCTCCTTACATGCATTTAGCACCACCTGGATGTATATAGCACTACTCCCACAGGGAACATATACATACATAACCAGTCTTCACTTCAAGGAACATTTATTCACCAGTAGATATGCTCATTTTGATAATCAGTGTAGGAGCTTTCAACACAGAGGGTACATTATCGATCCAAGATATCTTAAGTATTTCTGCTTTTTGATGCATAACTCTTGTGGAATATAACCAGTTGGCTTTCCAGCAGGCTGAACACATATTTACTTCTTAATGTAAAACAGTTCCCCCAAGATTTCATAGCACCTGACAAATGTCAGTGAATTAATCTATTGAGGAAATGGAGACCCATAAAGTTATGTGACTCGTCTAATATTGCTCAGGAAACTGATGACTTTTCTGGAATAGGACCAGAACCCTCCTCATTTCTACTCTGAAGGTTATATTTTACTTACTTATATTATATCTTTCCTCTCTGCCCAGTGACAATTATATCCTAACCAGCAAGACCAGCATTTCTTTGTAATGATCATTTATAAGGATCTTCAGAATAAATTAAATATATGTGCTTTAACTTAAGCAGGAGCAGGCTTTCCAACCCATAAGCAAGATCAAACATGAGAAATCTGGACCGTTGATTTTCTAAAATATGTTCCCTTTGCCCTCCTCCTTTTTAATGGAATGTTCAGTTCTTGTCTGCGAACAGAAAGGACTTTGTATTAGTCATTGAATGCAGTGAGTGTTACCACTGGGTCTGAATCAGACAGACTACTTAAATATATCTGCAGGATAAGTTGTAAGAAAAGGTTCTGCTGAAATGGGCCATTTGTGTTGTATGTAGGCTTGTTTTGCATAGACAGCAAGGCTGCCCTTCATTAAATTATCCATCTTGCCATAGGGCAAAACTGCAGACTGGCTTTTTATGAGCCACCAGATTTGTCCTCTATCCCAAGCAAATAGTGCCAGTTAAGAGACACCTGCAATGTGAAGCAATGTGTCCTCCAAACCACAGCCCACAGCCAAGGCCATTTTGACAGCTTGGCCATCATCTTCTGATAAGAGGTGGGAAGCAAGAGCTAAATGTATAATTCAAAATGACATGAACACAGAGGTACAGCAGAACCACTCATAAAGGCAAATACTTGCTCCAGTCACCAAAGGAATAAGCAAAAGCTTGAAACAAGAAAAGTGTGACTGAACAAGTGCGTGACTCCTTCTGTGAACAGTCAGTCAGGTGTGTTCGATCTGGAATCTGAAATTCAGTGCCCACCTGATGCCTGATGGGCACAAACACAGGTTTGTCCCAGGTTCGTATTGCTTCACCCCTGAACCTTGCCAGAGGCTATTTTAGACACAGGCAAATAATATGGAAGGAGAACAGCTCAGCTGCTGCATGAGCTTTAGGTTGCCCCCTGTTCATACCTGCCTCCTAAGGAGGCTGTGATTTTTTCCTGTTTTCTTCTGGCCAAAAATAATTCTCCTGAGCATTTCTGCACATAACACCAGAGAGCAGCGTGATGATAAACCTTGTGGCAATGGGCATGTGCAAGCGCGTGCTGCTTTGATTGGACACCCCGGTCACAGGACGTTACAGTCCCCAGCGGGATCAGAGTTAATCATAAGCTTGGGTTTCCAAAGCGAATAATCATATTTAAGATCTCACCATTCACTTTCTGTGGCTGTTCTGCACTATTTACTTAATAAGTTGTCCCGACCTACATCCCCTTCTGCAGACTCATTCACCGCAGTGTTCACAGAGAAAGAGGATTGAATAGCAAATCTCTGCACAATCTCTTTGATGTTTCTGCGTGGTAAAAGTGAAAATCGCTTTAGCTGGTGGAATATTAGGGACAAGTAGAAGCCCAGGTTTATAGGATTCACCTACTTTTAAACCTTGTTAAATCGCTAACACAGCTTACTTCAGGAAACGAAATGCGTATGATTTGAGGATATGACATACTCTCCCGTGTCAGCCAATAAAAACCTCTCTGAAGTGAGGACACGTACAGCCTTACACAGAAGCAGCTGCTGTTCACATAACGATAATACTTAGCACTACCAGAGCACTTTAAATTTTCAAAGAGCTTTAGAAATGTTATGATCAAGGTGGATGACTGGAATAGTAAATTTTCATTCAGTTATTACTGCGAAGCAGCAGTTCATTTCATTATGGAACATTTTAGGCCATATGGACTTGTGAGAACATCTTGAGGAAATTGGCCAGGATTTCTGACTTGTGATGTTCGTCCTAAAATGTAATCAGCAGAGAAGTCTTCATTTTCTTGAATTTTCTCTGCAGGGGGGTTGTAGGGCTGTCAGTGGTGGCAGACCAGGGGGTGAGGGGTGGAGGCTGTTTATATCTGTGGTTTTGGTAGCATGCGAGGGGTGAGAGTTAGAAGGTAACTGAAGCGGTGCAGGCACAGCCATCACATTTGCATGGGGCAGCAGATCTTTGGGGAGATAACTCCAAGTACAGCTTCTTGACCTACAGCTCCAGAGAGGTGAGCTAGGGGTGTTGGTGCCTCCTCTACAAGTCTGCAAAGGTTCAGGCATGATCATTGTCCAGGTCTTGTGGCCCAGACAGACTGAGGTTGTGATCCTTTAGCAATCCAAAATGATTACAGGGTCAGCAGACCCATAGTTGATCAAAGCTCTCAGCAGGCCTAGTATGGACATCCATGCTTTATTTTTACTTTTTTTTAAATTCAGGTGAGTTTCCTTTGCCTAGAACATATATGTTGTATAATACAGCCCTCAAAGTCCGAGGATTTGCTTCTTTAACTCAAATACCATTCCCAGCTCCTTTAAAACCCTTCCCTCAAACCTTTCCTTGTACAAACAAAGTACAAAGCCTGGCAAAGGTACAAGAAATAAAGCCAATAGTATCCAGTCCTTGCACTCTGGGAAGCTCCCACCGGACACATAGAAACCCTCTCATGGTCCCTCCTTGGGTGGTAGTGAAGCCACTTGTCAGGGGAAAGACAGAAAAGCCCAAATGGGTCAGCATGAGGCATGAGACCACCTTGGTTGGGGTGGGAATAGGGCACTCAGAGGCTCAGGTTCTCAAGTGGATTTGGTGCCCAACATCCATTTGGAAACATTGGCAGAGTTTGTGGTTCAGTGCTGTTAGAGGAGGGAGGTCACTTCTGTAAGTCCCCACCAAGGACCCCGGCTCTGCATGGGCACATGTGAAGGAAGGGGGGTGGCTCCTTCTCCGTGTGTTTGATCACTTGGCAGTGGGTCATCTCTAACTGTTCCCATGATATCAGCCACAAAAATGATGTGCCATTAAGGCACAAGGAGGAAAATGCAACTAGTTAAACATCTCAAAAAACATCTCTAACATAAGAAAGCGTGAAGCTGCAACATGAAAGGGAACTTTAGACACGAAGATCTAACAACATTAATCCTCTTAACATTATAGAGAAATAAAGATCAAAAAGGGTAATGGATTTGAAATAAGACCTAAAAGACCACATTAGGCTGGAGCTGCAGGGACCATTGGGGCCACATGTTGAGCAGAAGCAGGATGTTTCTGGTATGTCTACAGCAAGCTCAAAGGAAACCACCCTCCACCCGGCATGTCTGTCTCTCAACACGCCCAAATACATCCACACCCATCAGAAAGTTGTGGGCAGAGATTTACTCTAGAGCGCGTTGGAAAAAGATGCTGAACGCTTCCTTCTGAGGCCAGAATATGCAATCTGCCTAAAGGCAAAACATGGACCCGTCTCTCGAGCTCCCGGTGCAGGCAGCGTCTACCTACATCAGTGCATGGCAGTGATTTGCAGGGTCCGCAGTGAGGAGGAGCTGTCTGCTGGGGTTGGGTTGGGAAGTCCACCCCCAGCCTTCAAGCCTCAGTGACAGTCTCATGAAACAACACAGCAGTCCAAAGGGTTTGGGGGTTTTTCTTCTTTTTTTCATAGGAAGTAAGAAGCTATTTTTATACCCTAGTAACAGCCTTTGGACTCTCAGTAAAACGTGGGAGGTTTCATAGTAAAACTTTTGCCTGACATTTTCTCAGAAACAGCGGGAAATAATGAGTGCATAATTAGAGAGGCTGTGTTGAAAAGACCTGGAAATGTCTATAGATCTATGTAGAGTGCAAAGGGCTTTTTTTTTTCCTAATTGACCTTAGTGAAGGTGAAGCTCAGCATGTTTTATAGAAATGTAAGATGATTTTACAGAAATTACTCAAAGTGTACACCAGCAGAAGAGCCAAGCTGCTGATTCTCGGTAATTTTTTCTCCTCTCTTCTGCGATTCCCTGTAGCAACGACCTCTTCTGAAATTTTTGGATAAGTAGGAGCACCTTCTGTGGTGTCTCCTTGGAAAAGAGCACCTTTGGTGGTGTATCCCTTGGCTCTGGAGGGGATGGGCTGTCATTGCCTGAGAAACGTCTGCAGTTGCAATTCCCTCGGAAGCTGCAAGGTGGGATGGGTAATCTGTATTCAGGCAGCTTTTACCCCCTCAAAAAAAAG
>NW_008824544.1:3055640-3078024 GCF_000699105.1 Pygoscelis adeliae | reverse complement strand
AACCTCCGCAGGAAACCAAACAATCTGCTCTAATCATGAAGGTAAATCTACACACTGAAATGCTCACTGGGCCTCCTATAGGCTCAAGTGAGTCCTAAGGAGACTGCTCCAGTCTATCAGTTAAATAAATACATAGGGGAACTGTTTTCAGAAAGTCTGATTATATCATCAGCCGAGTGAAAAGGCTCCTTCAGAGCTGCCCTCATCTGTTGAGTAATTACCGAGTTGGGATGGGGGGACGAAAGTTTCCTTTCAAGCATACGGAAAGACTAGATGCACATGTGGAGTTGCTAATTTTAAAACTGCAGCATATCCTCCATTTCCCCTCCTCTCCCCCTTGCAGAATACCAAAGGGGTTAGGTCACATCCCAGAGCAATCACTTGCTATAGTTTCTTTTCCCCCCTCTGTTTTCCTTTATCAAACACATTTCTTTCTTTTCCTCTCTTGTGCTCCCAGGCAGAGATCTTACACACCAGGCTGTAGCCTGAAGCAAATATTGTCTAGTCAAGTTATATAAAAAAAAAATTCCTTTCTTCCAAATGAGGCTTTATAATGGAGATGTTCCTGGTCCCTTGTCTACATCGCTGCTAATGGAGGCAATGTGTTACCTCGTTTACAGGCAGGCAGAGAAATAACTGAGCGGTGATGAGCACAGGGAGACTAGCAGCAAAGGCTAGACACCAAGAAAACAGATAGGCAGGGACAAAGAGAGGAGGAAAGAAAACTACACTTCGCAGAATGAATAGCTTCGAATAACTTTGGAGGAAATATTATTATGATTTTATTACCATATCTTATGATGCCACTCTAAAAACGATGTCCTGAAGAAGCAATTAGGCTGAGAACATGAATTTCTCAGCTGTATTTTCCTGGCCTTCCACCTGCCCTGTCAATGATCTGATGAGCATCCTTGTGCCATTACCATGACACACTGCTCTCTTTGTGCCTTCCAGTCCTCAAAGATCCAATTATGGATTGGGTCAGGGTGGGACAGACCTGCAGAAAATCAACCAGAGTTTATATTCCTGTTCCTTCCCCATCCAGGGAGCTGAATCAGAGAAGACATCAAGGCTTTTGGGAAATGATGGCTCTGCTAAACCAGCAGCTTTAGGGGCTCAGTGCGTGCAGGTCCCTCGTGATTTCAGCTCAAAGTGGTGTTGTCCTGTCTAGCCCTCTAAAAAGTGCCTCCTTGGAAGTGCCTCCATGTAGGCACTCCCCAGCTGACTCCCATCTGCTCCCTCCAAGTCCTGCTGCCTTGTTGTGCACATTCCTCTGAAGGGAGAGTGAAATGAGTGAAAAATAGCACTGACAGGCAGCTGTCTCCAAAGGCACTGGTTTGCACTGTGCCTTTGGTAAAAATACTTCCATCTCAGTTTCTCCACCTGGTTATTAAACTTTAGCCCATAGGTAGAAGGAGCACTCATGGCATCTAGTTGGAAAAGCTGCTGCAATTTAACTGCGTGATTTTGTGGTGATTTAACTGAACTGCAAAATCCTTGTGTTGATAATGCATTTTCACCCTCACTGGACCAGTTCCCTCAGCCCACCTCACCACAGATGTTGACAAGCGTTGAAGTCTCCACATAGACAAGCTGCTCCTGGGGGGAAATGGACAGGGAACGTATCTCTTCTCAACACCTATCTCAGAAAGGGATGCCAGAAGTGGATCTTTGCATCCATAGACTAAAAAGGATGTTTTGGCATCCAGCTCAGATGGAGAGAACTGTATTGCATTCTCCTGGGCTTGCTCAGATGAGACCCACCCTTATGAATGCAAGCTCAGCAAGGGTTAAATATATGTCCACACCAGCTGAATCAGACTGATTTTAAATGGACATTGTTTAATCCATGCAACTTCCCAAGCTATCACCCCTTGGGTAAATAAGATGCTTTGCAGACTGTTGCATAAGTCTCATATAAAGATTAAGTCCCCTTCTGAGTCCAAAACATATAAAGGCTCCAGAACAGACAGTTGGGTGGAAAAAAGACTGGAGTGTAACTGTGCAATAGCTAGTCAACACACAAAACAAAAGGATGAAAGGTTGCATGTGGCAAAGCTGTCTTCTCAGCTGTTCTTCGGGAGTGTTTGAAAGAGTTAAGCCCAATACTGGAATGTCTTGGGAATGTTGGCAGAGGGAGAGCAGGCGGCTTTTTTTCCTCCCTCTGGATGGAGTCCCAGGACTGAGCTTGCAAAGTGATGACTTTGGATCCGAGTTTGCTTCTTGGTTCTGCAGCAAAGAGCTGGGAAGTGATGCAGTGTAACCAAGAAGCCCTTTGCGAGGGATGTGCAATTGCCTTCCTAAGTCAGGAGAGGTATTTTTACCTCTTCCCTGCTCATCCCTGGGTGCAGCAGAACTCACTTTGAGAAGATACACGGAGGGAGAAACCACATCCTGAAGGGCGTGTGCGAAGGGAGAAAGACACATCCCCAAACAGTTTATTTTGGCTGCTGGTTTTTGTTGTCGGGTTTGGTTTGGTGGTTTGGGGTTTTTTTTCCTTTCTTTACCTTCTCCTTCTTTGATGGAAATTGCAGTGACTTTTTAACCTTGCCGTTCATAAGGCGCCTTGGGATTAGCTGATTGCCTCCAAGGAGGGAGTCCGGGGTGTTTCACAGGGGGAGCTGGCATGGCTGCTGTGCTCTTTGGCTTTGAGGATCTGCTCTACAGCTGGGACAGCCTGGTGTGGAGCCTGACGTCCCGGGCTCTGAGGACTTGCCGCTTTGGAAACCTGAGGGTCCTGCAGCTCATGCTGAAGCCATGGTGCATTTCCAGAGCCGTTTATCAGGTAGGGTTACAAAACACCAGGCCAGACTCTCAAACCCCGGTGCTGCAGAGGGGAAACACACCGGGGAGTCGCATAGGGTCCTGTCCTGTTCCTACCAACCGCTTTGGGTCCTACCACAGGCGGTGGGACAGAGGAGACACCATGGGCAGGGGAGGTCTGGGAGGAGAAATGCAGGTTTTGAGGGTGGTGGTGGGGTCTTCCATGGCTGAACACAGGTCCTACAGACCAGAGGGGAATAAGTGAATGCAAAATAAGTCTCACTCTGTTATATCCCCTTTCCTTGAGCTTTATACTCCTAAGTTCAGCTAGCCTCAGCTGTGCTGTGTCCTCAAGCTGTCCCTGTGGCTGCACAAGAGTAATTTAAAACTTACCTGGAGGAAAGGATGCCTAAAGACACCTAACCTGTGAAAAATGGGAAAACGCGGTGGATTTTAAACTACAGTAGCAGTACTTATCCCTACTTGACTTGTGCAATGCCTTCTGACTGCTTAGTCTTGCAAAGTCTGAAGCATCTGATCGTCTAAAACTTTTGTTTTACTTGGTGTTTCATGTGGTATAGAGAGGTTTGGGGCTCGGTCAACTGGCTTCTCTGTAGAGCTACGCTAACTGCTTGCAGCTTGAGGTATACAAAACAGCTCTAATAAACTGTGTGTGTTTCTGAGACTAGCTAAACTGGGTTAAATAAACTGAACATCACAGTGAAGTCACTAGAACTGGATGCCACTTTGAATAGCAACTCATTCCAGTCCATAAGCGAGTCCAGGTTGCAATGACACTGTAAACCAAGTAGTATCCAGCTCATCTGCTTTTTTAATCAGCCTTAGACAACTGAGGCTAGACATTTATTCTGCTGTGGGGACAAACCCGTTACAATATTTATCAACTTCACAGATTTGGCTAATGCCGGATGCAGAATTGACCAATTGGTGTTTGCATTTGGAAAAGGCATTTTCTGCTACTCCCATTTGCTTGGTATTCTGCTTTTCCTGTGCTTTGGAAGTCTCCATGTGTGAAGCCAAGTTATACAGAAGAAGCCAGATTAAAAGCCTGTAGAAATTGTGTGTGTTTCTTAGAGGAAGACCAGAGAAAGGCTCTTAGTAATTTCAGCAAACTTTGAACCAGCTTCAAATCATGGTCAGGTTTCAGCAGGCTTCAGGAATTGATTTTATGGCCTTCTTTTGGTTTCAGCAGTTTTCAGCAGGCACAGGCGGTGTGTTTATTTTAAGTATTTGCTTATTCTCGAAGATGCCTGCAGCAAATAACACAAACCCATTACCCAGAAGGACCCTTCAACCCACTGATTGCCCTGGTGGCCCCAGGGCACGGCTTTGAAACCCCCATGAGAGGTGCCACAGTGATGGCTCCAAGTGAACCAAGCTGCCTTCCCTGGGCTGTGCTTGGTCTTGGCTGGTGTGAACCTGCAGGTCAGTCTGTGCAGAGGCTGCCTATGGTGTAGGGTTGCCCCATCTGCTCTCTGCAGCTTGTTTTAGGAGCTTGAACCTGAAGCCAATTAGCTGACGTAGGCCTGAGAAAGGAGAGGGGGAAACCAGAGGGCTCAATGCTGAACCCTCTTTTTACCCTCCACCCATGTAAAACCATCCTTAAAAACTAAGGAGTTAGTTTTTAGATGTGTCCAGATTCCAATTACAAATAACCTATCCCAGCCTACGCACCATGCATCAGGGGCTGCTACTGCCTGAGATAACTCCTGGGATTGGTGATCTTTTAACAGATTTACTCTGTTGCGAACACTGAGCACACGCGTAAGTGCACTTTTCCCATTACAACATGCACATGTCTTCAGCCATCCCCCATGGCATTATATCATGTTCCTGGCATGTTATCCCCCTTTGCTAGAGTCGCCAGGGAAATGGGACCGGCAAAGGTGCCTCCCTTCCCATCCAAACAAGCATCGATGCAGCCTAACACTCACAAGGCAGGGTGGACTTGAATAGTTGTCTGTTTCTCAGACAGAATCAGTGAACATCTGCAAAAGCTCAGTAAAACCACGTCACTTTATTTGTCAATGCCCATGAGCTTCCAGTTCTTTGGAGAGGACCTGAAATGGTGGGTCAGGTACCAGGAGAGTTGCTGCTGGGTGGAGGTTTGCTCGGGAAAGGCATCTTGTAGCTCATAGCCACAGAGAGCCAGCAACAGCAGTATTATTAGTGGCCAGCATGAGCTGATAGCTAACTCTACATTTACGTATATTAATCCTAACAGCATTTCCTCCAGTCGCCAGCATCCTCCAGTTTAAATGCTGACAGGGTATTTTAGTAGAATATTGCTTAGACAGAAAGTCTGATGGTTTAATCACTTCCCAGAGACAGAGACTTCTTCCACTGTTTATTATTTAGATGATCAAGTAAACTCTTGACCATGCTAGTTTTTGTTGCTGCTATATATCAGTCCCTGTTGTTACTGCATCTTGAGAGCAAAGCAGATCAGCTGCAGGACCTCTGCATGGTACCAGAACCAAAACAGCCCTAAAAAGAAACATTAGTCAACTTTGTAAAATTAAGCAAAACTTTTTCATACTCCAAAAAGTATGCTTTATGCTTTTTTCTTTGAGTTAATCACATCCCAGTGCACCTGTGCTTCTGGAGCCATTTGCTGGCTCATCCTTGCTGAGACTGACTTGGGGGTACCGCAGCAGCGTACCGCACAGCCAGGTTCCTGGCTCAGCAGGACCCACCCTGCTGTGTGCACATCACTGGGAGGACTCAGGTCCTCCTTTGCACCACCAACCAAGACCATGGCTGCTCGGGTATGACACCAACTTGGAGAAATTTTTGGTATCCTTTCCCTAGACTCTTGTCTCCAGCACACAAACCCTGAAAAACATCCATGGGTTTGGTAATTCCCTTCTACTGTCCCATCTACAAAATATATAAAAACAAAGCTAATACTGTACAGAGGGTACAGTCCAGATTTACTGCTAATGCAACAGGCAATGGGTTCCTGAAAAGAAAAGGAGCTCCAGGCATCAACACAATCAGTGTAATTCCCCTTATTTCTGACAAGTGAGATTTTGCTTTCTTGGCTCTTGGAAAATCAGCGGCAATGCATTAGCAGAGGTAGATGGAATAGCAATTTTGGGGTGATGCTGGCTGTGGTTGTCAGGATGGGATCCTGACTTGAGATTTCAGTCTTCAAATCCAAACTGACACAGCAATCAGAAGTCTGGACTTGCTCAGGCTGCACTCTGAGCAGTAGTTGTTATAAAATAGGTTAAAACAATCAAAATTTTTTCCTTCGTTCTTAGTTTCCAAACTGAATTTGACTTTCAGAGATGCCAAGAAACTCCATTTCTCATTGTCTTTAAGTGATGCTGTGGTACTCACAACATCCAAGAACTAGAGACTTTTGGTACCCTGAAGCAAGGTACCATCATCTGTCTCAGACTGCATTTCTCCTCCTGGCAAGTAAGTCCTCCTGCAAGTCTGCTGCGATTCCCAGGGATACATTTGTCTGCACAGTCTGAACAAACCACTTGCCTTGCTCTGTTTTCAGTGGGCTAATATTCACCAGTTGCTATATTTTAATTGTGGTGAACGCTTGCTATATTTTGTGTTTTGTGATCTGCCATGTGGCTTTCTGACTGCATGATTGAAACGGATTTGAAAAAGGAGATTAACGAATAATAAACTTCCAGTCGAGGCTTTCAGACAGTCAGTTGTGCGAGATGCCACAGAGCTGTCGGGTGTATTTTTACCAATGCCCAGAAGACGTCTGACTGCTCTGACCTACTAAAAATGGCCTTGTGAACTAACACAGTGCCTGCTTTTGCGGAAATACTCACATTTCAAGAAGTGCTGGGGGAGGGCTGGTTTATTATGGGATAGGCAGTCAGTTCTGCATTTTAACATCCTGAAGATATTTCAGTATTTATTTAATCTCCAAATCCATCAACAAATGTTTTAGTTTCCTGGCTATGTCTGTGCAGTGTCAAAGAACATTAGGCAGGCCAGGACCTACATCTTCAGTAAAAATGTGTTTATGTGTCTTGTCTGTTTAAAATCCAACCAACTGCTTCTACCAAGTCAGAGGCAGATCGCTGGACGCAGAGCAGTCTCTCGAGGAGCTGTAATACTAATCACAGACATTTAATTCCCTGCACACTGTCCACAGTAGTGCCGTGTACTTTTTACACACTGCTTTTTATCCACCAAATATTTGGAAAGGCAGTTGAGTAATACCATGCCTATTTTACTGCTGTAGAAACTGAGGCAGAGACGGATGAAACTACTCACTTCAGGCTATAGACACAAGTGCAGAATTGTCTTCAGTATCTCATTGCTCCCCATACATCCAGTTACAGGTAACGGGATTAAGGAAGGAGGTGGGCTGTAGCATTCAGGGGCTGGATATTAACCTAAAATGAGGAAGAGAAGACAGCTTTTGCCATGCTGGCAGGAGGATAAAGGCCCAAGGAGCAACGGCAGGAACAAATGCAGAAGCCAAGGTCCTGTGATGGGGGAAGGATATCTGGGGGCTCTGGGTACCCCCAGCCCCAGGAGGGAGATTGCTGCTGCTGTGGAAACCCCCAGCTCCTTCAAGGCAGCATCAAGTCGCAAATCCCAGCTCACTAACTGGTTTCCAGCTGTGAAAGTCACCCATGAATCCTGGCCCCTTTGTATTGAGTGTGTTTTTGTAGTGCTTTAACTCCCTGTCACTCCTCTCGGATCAGAGCTGGCAGGTATTGCAGCCCAGAAACTGTTTTTTCATCTACGTACACACAGAGGTACTCAGCCACGTGAGCCCCTAAACAACGTCCTCCTTGGGCCTGATGTTCAGTTCCTTCATTCCCCTTATTTTCCAGATCCTTCAATTCTATTTCCCCTGGGGACAAGGCATCTCAGGTGTGTTTCCCACACGGTGCCCACTGCGGGCAACTGGGTGCTAATGGGTTTTCAATCAGCTGCCATGGGCACTGGGGAGTTGGGCTTTGGGGCTTCTCCTCCATTCACCTGGGGGCTGGCTAGCACCCTGCTGAGTATTGCATTGATAAGGGACAGGCTGTTATCTACCTCGCAATGGGCTCTGAGACATGCCTACAACCCCTGTACCCTATCAGGAATGTGGTCTTCCCCCTGATAAAGAAGCAATTTGGGAAATCCATTCTTGTTTCAGCATCATTTCTCACCCTGCTTGCCTTGAAGACATCTTATTATGTCTAAGCACAATTAGGGATTCAGGAGCAAAAGCAGCATTTTGCAAGCCTGCCCTGCTGCTGTAAAAGGCTGTGCAAATCAATGTTGGGCAAGAGGGAGGAAGGAAAGGGTTGAAATGTTAAACACATCATTTCAGATTGGTAAAACTTCCAGGTTTTGATTTATGGCTTCATCACCAAGTAGATTAATGTGGAATTCAAACACAACCAGCTCTTTGCTTTCCTTTCTGGCCTGATATATTAGCATTTCCCATTAATCTAGTTAGCTCCAGCACGATGAAGGCTGAGGAAATGGGGGATTAGGCGTGTGGGAGTGATGGGTGGGCAGGAGAAAAGAGCCAACAAAATTCACTTCGGCTAACTACCTCAAGTAGAGAGCATGGGACCTTATTCAGGTATCAGGTTGTAGCTGAAGCTGTTTCTGACTCACTCGAAGTCAGCAAACCCAGATAACTTCTCTTCTGGTTTTGGGCAGAGGGTTTTTCAGTGGGGTTGTTGATTTTCATTCATAAGCACCACGGTGGACGTGGGTACTGGTGCCACCTGCAGAGCTGCGCTCGCAGGGCTCTTTGCTGGTGATTGTTCTGTTCTTGAGGCACCGTGATGCTCCAGGGCAGCTGGCTTTCAGGAGGCTTTGGGACCCCCTAAAGCCATCCCATGGGGTATCGTAAATGGATCTGGCCTCTCCGAGCTTGCAGCCTGCCTAATTCCCACTTTTAGTGGGAGGTAACTGTGACTTTTTTCCCCAGCACTCTTTGTTGAGCTAGTCCGCAGGCTCTGGAGCTGCCCTGAAGACTTCTCAAACTTTATTGCGACATATTTAAGCATTTATGAGACTTGAAGTGCTTCCCTTAAAAAAAAAAACCAACAGCGGCAACCGAAATGAATCACAAAAAAAGAGCCCTCCACCCAAAAGCCCCAGGGTTGCAGAAAAGGCTAATGAGCCTCACATGTTTCCAAAAGCCACTCGGGAGCTTTTAGCTTACAGAGTTTCGCACCCCATCTTCGTTACAGGCAGAAGCAAAGAGGGTAACAGACAGGCAGGGGAGGGGAGAGAAAACGCAAATGTTAAAAATTCATCTTTGCCAGAAAACATATCCAAACAGAAAAAAAAAGTCAGCCTATGGAGGAACCTCAAGCCATTTCTATTCAAGGCATCTATGGAGAAAGCACAAGAGGTGTTCAATAAGTTCCCATCCCCAGGTATTTTTACGACACACTGTAAAATTGACCTCAGCATTTGATACAGGCTTCTCCTGTTTTTCTAGAGCTGGCAAGGGCCGGGGCAGTCTGGTAGGATCCGTGCCGCTGCCACCAGCCCCACTGTAGCCCCACGGAGCATTGATGTCGGTGGAGAGGAGGTCAAAATGTTAACACTGCAAAATATCCAGCTAGATATGAGTTCTTATCCCCACTCTGGGGCATGCCAAATCAGCCTGCCCAGGGCTGGTCTCCATCCTACACTGCATCAGGTGAGAGGTCCACGTAAAGCTAGAGGGCTACTTGGGATGTCTTGCCCACGTCCAAGGATTCAAGGTAAAATGTCATGGTGGAGCTCACCAGAGGAGCACAAAGGTCTTACACACCTGGGAAATTTGGGGCAATAACTCTTTTACCACCTGGACAGTCACAAACACCTACTCCCCTTGGCAGCTTGTGGGGTCTCATCTCTCTCCTTCCACTGCCCCAAGGCAGCTGTGGGTCAAGACAAGAGGCAGAGGGGTTTCTTGGAGGGCAGGGACAGGCACCAGAGGTTTGCTCAGCAATGGTTGAACCTGAACCATTAAATCACCTCGGGGGCTGCTGTGCCGCCAAGCACAAAAGCTAACATGGAGCTGCACCAGGCTGGGGCTTGCACTCACTAATTATTTGTAAACACAACACTGCAGTGCTTTCCGTGTGCTGTAGCAAATTGTCCGGTTCTGCTAGAAAATGAGGTAGACTTTAAACCTACATTGACCCTCCTATCTGTCTCTACATGAACTTTTAGGGATGGTAGGAGGAGATTGAGTGGTCAAGTCTCATGACTGAGCTTCGTTTAGTTCAAGAAATACAGCAGCGTCTTAAAAGGGGACGGGTACTTGGCGTTGGTTTATTCCTATGTGGATTTTTCCAGCTGCCTCCTTGTGAGAAACATTCGATCTCCAGTACTAGTCTGTTCATGAGAGAGGAGTCTGGCTGCCCCGGTTACGAACATGGGCAAAGTCTTTCATGGTGTTAATTCTAGCCCACTAATAAAGGGGTTAGGATTGCCAATGCAGCTTATATAGGTTACCGGCCAAGGAGCAAACACAAGAAATGCTGAATTGTTTCTAGCCCAGGATGGATTTTAATCTGTCCTAAAGCTGAGCTCTCTTGAAGTCTACCACCAATGACTTTCCTGCCCCTGTCTTTGCTTTTGGCTGCAAGGGATGAAAACTGTGCTCCTCACAAGGCATACAAACCATCTCAACTGAGATGATCCCTAGCAGCTCAATCTGCTTGTAACAGAAATGCACCTACCAGCAAGGCAAGGGAAATACTGTTTGATCCCCTGGGTTTGCAGAAGCCAGGTCTGAACTGCTTCTTCCTAGGCTTAGCTATTTTCTGCTTAGTGTCTTGAAATGTGAGATGGAATGCACTTCACGTCCCTTTAGTTATCAAAAATTAGGCATTTCATCTATGCTAGTTCCTTCCAAGATGGGTGTCTTGGTACAAGTCACTCTCTGGAGATGCCTACCCCTTTGTGCTGAAACCAGAAAGAGCTAAGACTGCTAAACCCAACCAGATGCCAAAGTATTAAACACCCACAGTCCTGTGAGGTACAGCCCAGTCACGTTGTTCTGATTAAATGTATGTCATCCAAGGCCTGGGTCCTAAAGTGGAAAATGCTGGAAGCCCTCAGGAAAGTAGGCAGCCATCAGGGCAGAGTGCCCAGCAACCTTGCAGCTCAAGTCATCCAGCTTCAGCTGTTGCAGTTGATACAACTTGCTCTGTAATGGGACAGGCCCCCAGGAACCTGCTTTTGGTAAAGAGCTTTGCCTTCCCCAGAGAGACATCTGTGAACAATTAAATCCTCTAAAGTAATTGAAACCAGCAGGGAGTTTTGCCTGAAGAATTTTTGTTCGATTCAACCCCTTCTCCCTCAAAGAGAAATCCATCCTGAATATACGGCTCAGAGTAACCCCAGAACAGGTCCACTCCCATCAGGCATCCATGTGTTTCTTCTCTTGCATAAAATAAGATGATCATGGGAAAAACCTGCTTTTTCTTTCTTTGTTTGCAACATGCCTTTGTTGCTCCACCAAAGGCTTTGTGCAATGGATGCCATTTTTTTTTTATGTTCTCCTGGAGCAAAGGTGGAGCTGACTAGTGCCATTGATATGATCCTGCCCTAACTGTGTTTGCAGCTGCATCTGAGATGCTGCCATGAATCATCCACATTCTTGCAGAAACTCTCTTCACATCCAACCGACAGCATTCAATTGTTTAGAGAAAAACAGTTGCTCTTGGGCATGTGAGCTTTGGGGAAAAACAAGCCCAAATTATGCACTTGAAAGATAACTCTCATGTGATAGCAAAAAAGAACTGAACAAAGGCTTTTAATGCCATTGAGGTCGCAGTAGCAGAAGGCACTGAACTCAGGGTATGCCCTACCTCTCTTTCCTTCCCTCCATCCCTCCCAGGTTGGATTGAGGAGGATATTAACTTCACGCACCTTTGACACCAGCGAGTGGCTACAGCAAGTGTTTTACCAACATTTGCACATTAATTACTTCTGAAGTTTAAATATAAAGAGCCATTTTTAGTGTCCACTTATTTTGATTCATCTATAACACTCTTAATTTAAATCTCCTATGCACTGCATATGTTCACGTGGGCTCATGGAGCGTTGTTTTCCTAAGTTGGAAGCCTATGGGGCCAAGCTGGAGGAAAATTGTCATGGGATTTCAAACCCTGCCCTTTTTCCTTCTTCTTTCAGTTTGGGAGGTATTTTTTTAAACTATGTGAGTCCACCAGCAACTCCAAAACAGCTGACAAAGCACAGTTTCGGGCTGGTCCTATCCCCTGCTCCTGGAGAAGAGCTCCACATGACAGCCAGTGCTGTCTCAAATACAAAAAGTTATCCAAGGTCAAATTCCTCTGCACTGTGAACTTCCATCTGGCACCCCAGTGGGGGATTAGTGTCTGTCCGGTACCTGGCAGGAGTCACCCAATGTCTGCAGCATTGCATAACTTGCAAACCCTGTTATGTGCAATTACTCGCTAACTTCACTGGTCACTGAGCTGCCGGAGCTGCCGGCCGCTGGGACTCAAGGGGCTCTTGTAAAGCTCCGGGAGGGCAGGAATGTGGGTTTTAGAGCCATTGCAAATCTGCTTTGCTCCACTTCCGTGGGGCCTGATCTCAACCTCTGTGTGCTTAGGGGCTTAACGCATTTGTACAGTCACTTCCATGGTGGTGAAGAGGCAGCTCATGACGAAGAGAGAGACCTGTTTGAGGGCTGGGAATTTTTATGTTACTGTAAGTTGCTGTACTTGGTTTGACCTCTGCTTTTTCCTTTTTTTAATGTTTTTTTTAATACTTTTTAGAGCCCCACAGCCACAGGAGGCTGGAGTCAGGTGGGTCCTCATGTATGTAGCCACAGCTGAGACAACAACAACTTTGAGTATCAGCAGGGCTAGCGGCTGAGCTGGGCTTTGCAAAACGTCAGGCAATCAATCAGGGGTTTTGCAAAACCAGACTGAAAATGGGGAACGGTTTGCTCCAGACGAATTATATCAAAGTAGCCACCAGGATGAGGAGGTAGGGAAGAAGGAAGGGGAATAAGCAGCACAGGGCTTCGATAATTCCTAATTAAAGTGAGAATAGAGTCACTGTTCATCTTAGAAAAGAGAGGTTCTGGGAAGTTCGCTGCGTCGCATATTCTCAGGCATTCATCATCTGAAATGTCTCTTAATTGCCACTATTATATCATATCACAAACATTCCTGTAATTTATCTGTCATAACCTCCTACAAAGGGATTCTTTCATTCAAGCCGTTTTCACAGAAATCTTTTCCCCTTGGATGCCGGTTCTGTAACACACTCAGACCAGGAATCTGGAAGTGGGACTTTTTTTTCTTCTTTTTTCTAAATGCCAGATGTTGCTTTGCAGACAATATGTTTCAATAAAGGACTGTGTCCCATTTTCAACCTCTTTCCTCTTTGTCCCAAGATAATCAGCTCTTAACAGCTCTTCTTCCTCTTATGGTAAAAGCTGAAATGTAAATATTCAGGACGTCCTAAGTGTCAGGAGCCAGCCGAGTCCTGCTAACCCAGACAAAGGGGTCCCGACATAGGACTGCCTTAAACATTTGGCTCAGCCAACAGACTGTATTTATAATGTAAACTCCCCTTGTCAGTTCCTAACTCCTGGCTCCAGTTTTAGAAATTTTAACATTTCTGGGGGTTGTATTTTCCCACCACTTATTTGAGAGCCGAAATTCTTCCTCTCAGAAAATACACTTGTGTGTCAAAGGCCACTTGTGTGTTAAAGACCTAAAAAATATCAGTAGTTTTGCAGCCTAAATATAGCGCAGGACTGAAATCCTGAATTCCTGCAAAGGAGCCAGTGTAAACAGCCATCGTCTGTGTGACCGGGGGCTGGGCTGCAGCCTGGGGCTTTTTCTTTACGTTATCGCACGCTGCAGCGCCTGGATGTCCCGGCACAGATGAGGAGCCTTTTGTGCAGGGACCTCCTGGCCAAAGCCTTTCCCATCTATGGGCTTTGTTATCCAGCTTCAGCAAAGGGCGCACAGCTTCAGAGTCACCCCAACCTGAAGATGCTGTCCTTCTGCTGGCTTACACCCACTTGTCGTAAGGGGTTAGTCTTGATGTGGAAAGCCCCAGGTTCAAGCGCCGCCATTGACTTTGCCAAGCAGTCACATCACAGTGATAAGCCATGAGGACAACGCCCCTTGTGAACATCGAACCAGCCAGAAGTGATTAAGCCTTGACCCATCTTTGGGTGGTGGTGATAAACGCTGGCTCCAAGGAGAAGTTGGAAGCTCCAAGGGAGCTGCTGTCCCCTGAGTGGGAGGCTGTGATTCCCAGCCACACCACTTTATAATAGCAAAACTAATCACATATTTATCTTTGGATGCTTTAACAAGCACAGACTCATTGCTGTGATTCATCTCATCTTACAGTTCATACATAAAGTAGATCAGAAGTCTCTCCTGCCAGTGCTGATGATAGCTGGGGGTGACCAGGAGAGATGAACCCATCTGCCCTGCAGAGGTCTAGGATTGCCCAGGACCATCTCCCACTCACTCCACCTTCAGCCTGGGCTGGCAACTATGATTTATTAATACACATGGGTAATGTCTTAACCATCAGCTGTGGATGGGGAAGGCATGATAGCCATTAGAGCTTCTCCCTTTTGCATCAGACCTGGGCAGGTTGGAAATAAATGAAACCTAGCCAGGAAAATGCAGCAGGGAATACGGTGCACATAGTGTTGAAAAGGTTTGTGAATGCTCAAGGGTGGGCAGAGCTAATTTTTGTTGGAGCTGATAACCATTGGTTTACCTCACCCCTTTTCATTCCACATTTCTCGGGGGACTCATTATCCTGGAAGTTGTTCAGGAACCTCTCCCTCCTCTAACAGGGCTTCAGACACCTTGCAGGTCTCCAGAGATTAATTGCTATTAATATAGGCCAGCCACAAGATTTCTCAGTAGGGCATTTGCTCCCGTGTCTCACAAGTTTGTTGTGTTTTAGGGATGAGTGCATCTGGATGCCTCTTGGGATTTTCCCCAAAGGTTTTTTCAAAGGAAAAGTCTTCTCCGAAGCTTTCTGTTCACGTGCATCTTTTCCCAGGACATGCTGTCCCTCTTTCATTCTTAGCCACTATTTGCTCTGGTCTTGTAAAGAGAGCACCTAGTGCAACCAGGCTCCTGTCTGAGTGGCTGGTATGAGAACTGGGCAGGGTGATAGACCCAAAGTGATGACTAGCCTGTGGCCTTGAAGAGCTGCACTGCCCTTGAAATACCATGTATCTGCCCTCTTACAAATTCAGGCAGACCTGCTTCCCTCCCATCTGCTGTTTCTCCCCTTGCTTTTCAGTATTTTTTGCTCTGGCTGTTCTTGCCAGGAGTTGCACGCCCATTTCCACCCTATCTCCTGTTCATAAGCAAATTAATGTGCTTGCAGATGACACTGCTTCTAGCTCCCCTGAGGAAAAACCCAAATGCCGCTTAGGATGCCAAGCGCTTCACATGTCCATGGTGCACCCCAGGAGTTAGTGCAGCTGAGTGATTGAGCATTGTACTGCAGCAGCTGTGGAGCACAGGACCAGTTATTTGAAGAAGACTCCTATCTTTAGTCATCACTGACCTAATTTTGATCACCCATCAATATGGTCTTCCTTTTTATGTCAAACTACCCAGAATGTCTTCATGCAAAATGAAACACACTCAGAAAAAATACTCTGAAAGGATTTTGCTGGGCCATTTGGCAGTTTGGGAAATCTGCAGAATCACTAATCATTTGACAGTTTTGTAGCTATGAAAATAAAGGGAGTTTTAAATTAGTACTCTTGCAGCAGTGTGAAGTCTGGAGACAGACTGGGACAAAGCTGGACCTGAGATCAGCAGTTCTTCTGATGTTGTTCTGGACTGGAGGAGGCTTTTGGAGGGTAGTTGAATGTTGGGAAGTGCTGGATAAGCTGCTTCATTTTGGAGGGAGGAGGGAAAAGACACAAATTAGTAATGCTAATTTAACAGGTGAAATGTGCCTTGGGTCTGTTGTCTTGTCTTGAGACAAGGACACTGGCCTCTGCACCCAGCTTTTCCAGGGGGACTGTAGAATCTTGGGATCTTGCATGACCTTTGCCTCCTGGGTGTCAGTGTTTCCTCCTCCCGTTGTTCAGACCTGCTTTGGGATGATCTGAGTTTATAACAGTGCACTTCACAAGAGGCTTCAGCCAAGTTTTTTATACATGCTGCAATATGCATAATGAACAGATATCTTAGTGAGGGAGAGGGGAGTCGTTCAGCGCAGAGTTCATACAGGCAATACAGTCTCCATCATAGAATCATAGAACCATAGAATGGTGTGAGTTGGATGGGACTTTTAAAGCTCATCTAGTCCAACCCCCCTGCTGTGGGCAGGGACATCTTCGACTAGATCAGGTTGCTCAGAGCCCCATCCAACCTGACCTGGAATGTTTCCAGGGATGGGGCAGCCACCACCTCTCTGGGCAACCTGTGCCTGTGTTTCACCACCCTCAGCGTAAAAAATTTCTTCCATATTTCTAGTCTGAATCTACCCTCTTTTAGTTTAAAACCATTACCCCTTGTCCTATCGCTACAGACCCTACTAAAAACTCTGTCCCCATCTTTCTCATAAGTGCCCTTTAAGTATTGACAGACCACAAAGGTGTTCAGCACTGAGTTCATACAGGCAATACAGTCTGCGTCAGGGGCTCTTGTCTTATAAATGACTTCCACACCATGGGCCGGTAGAAGTGAAAGTCACTGTACAGGGTTGAGACCATACGTCGGGAGGCGGAGCTGGATTAACAACCTTTTTCTCTGCAGAAAATATGTACAGCAGGAGCTGGTGTGAAAGCAGGGATAGGTGTGCGATGTGGCACTGCCACCGAGGCAGGGCAGCCCACTGCAACCAGCCAATGGCCCGGGCTGCTAAGGCTTTCTTGCAGAAGCAAGAAAAATCCCCCATTCCAGATTCTTTTGAATCTCTTGAACTTGGATTCTTGCGAGAAATCCAAAGACGACCAGTGAAAATCCAATGAACCTCTTTGTTGCCCATTCTCAGACAGTGGTAGGACTGATAAAGATCTTTCAAAGAGCTAAGGGTTTCATTACAAAAAGAATCAAAGATCTTTTTTCTTTCCCCATTTTTATAGAACCATCCCTCATTTGTTTGGGTTTTCCTTCCCTTTCATGACCCTGAGCATCTGGAGATGAAAAGTGTCATACCCCATCACAAAATGGCTCAGCAAGGCAGCATTAAACATGTGGTGTTTGAGAGCAGAAACCCAAACCAGGCACCAGCACTGAACGTTAGCTGAGTCAGAAGTCTTTAACTGCCTTCAGCAATAAAAGTGTGTGAAGTCAGGAGTACATGAGAGGACTTGGACAACAGGTTCCCTCTCTCAAAGCACAACATTTACCAGCAAAACATCTAACCCAGGGGATGGGCAAACACAGGAGTGAGGAATTAGGGGAAGGCACAAAGCTGTGATGCACAGTACCACCTAGTGACAGAGCCCAGCTACATAAGAAGGGCAACCCCACATTCACAAAATTCAGGGTCCATTTCCCCATCCGATCTTTAACCCTATCTTTAACCCTCAGCTGTGCCACATATGCTACCGTCTCCTGCAGGTAAAGGGACAGCACCGTTCAAGCAATCCTGAATTTTTTTTCCTCCTTTTCGTGGTTTCCTTTTTGCAAAGCAGACTCGGGTGGCGGTAGACAGGGCTTCTTGTGTCTGGCGAGATGCAGCCAGCGGATACCGTTTTGTTTGCTACGTGGGGTGTGCAGGTTGGGCTCAGCACGCATCGCCCGCTGAATCACCCACACGGAATTCCTCAGTGCATTGTGCAAATGAGGAAAGGAAAAATGCAAGGTCCAGTGAGTAATGCAGCCTTTCAGAGCATCTGAAATGAAAAGAAATGCCACGGACTTGTTCCATTTGTAGTAACGATGTGAAAGAGCAGTGTGACAGGCTCTGCTCGAGAGAAGGCTTGTAACCTTTTCCATTAATTTCTTTTCAAAGAATTGCTTATTGAAGGCTAAGCTGCTTTTTATAAGCCTTAGAGGTTGAGTGTGCCTTTGTCCTTTTTTATTATTATTGCTGCTCCTCTCCCTTGTGCTCTCTTTTAAGAGAAAGCAGTTACTGTACATGGGTGATGTTTCTCTCTGTGGCTATCTGAGACAATCCCAGCATCGAGATGGGAATTTTGCCACCTTTTGGCAACGATGGGATTGCATTGAGCAAAGTGAGTTAGAAGAAATCCAGATCTGTAGACTTTCCCCATACTCCAGCCCACGGATTTACCCACGATCCAAGCAGCTGGGCTTAAAAGGATTTGATTTCTTCTCTTCATTAAGGTCCCTTTACACATATTCTTGAGCAAGAGCTAAAAGGCTCCGCTCAGTCTCCGTGTGTGGGTGAGTGAGCAGAGGCGACTCAGTGTCTGGGTACCATCCTGCAGCTTGTGGGAGGCAGCGAAAGAGCACTGCACCTCCCTGCAAAGCCCCCCACACATTTAAGGCTTCTGCACACAGCCTTAAATGTTTGCACAAATTACAGTTGGGCTGGAAGGGGTTGGGGCCATCACTACACCCTGTGCTTTGCATGAACAGATAGGAGGGGATGTATGCATAAGGTTAGGGTTAGGGTTAGGGTTAGGGTTAGGGTTAGGGTTAGGGTTAGGGTTAGGGTTAGAGTTAAGGTTAAGGTTAGGGTTAGGGTTAAGGTTGGGGTTAGGGTAGCCTTTTCTTCCTCTTACCCAGGAAAAGGCTACCCAGGGAAAGCATATTCAGACCCTCTCCTGGACCTTGGCTAGAAGCTGCACTAGTTGATAGGCAGTCCCTTACTTGTACACCAGGCAAGCTGAGATGGTTCTCAGAGTGTTTAAATCGGTATCCCCTCCCTGACTTCAGTGGACGTCTTCCTCTAAACACTGCCTGGGAACCCAAACCCCAATGCTGTGCTTCCTTCAGTCGCTAAAATTTACTAAATCACCTGAGTGCAAAAAAATAGCATATTTGTTGGGGCCACTAGCATGATTCTGTCCTGAAAAGGGAATGCACAGCTACTGAGCTCACTGCTTCTAACAGGAGCGCCTTCTCACTGCCAGCCAAGGGATGAGGCCGTCTTATGCACATGGCCATCACATGGTAAATACGGCATTTCCAGCAGGATTTCTTCCTAGGCTTATCCTCCTTCAGCTTATTGCTTTTTTTCTTTCCCACAATCTGCGGTGCTACGTCTGGCTCCCGAGCTCAGCAGCCCTGGAGAAGCTCCCGCAGCTGAGTAAACACGTTGAGTGAATAGGGCCCTTCACAATGGAGTCACCAGGAAAGCCAAGCACTGCAAAGGCCAACAAATCAGCGGGGACATAATCATGTCATTACAAGACATGGTCCTCCCAAGCACCAGGAAAACACAACCTGAACACTGCCTAGCAGAGTTGCTCCTCAAACAATAGGTTTTCCACCCCACAGGTCTCCAGGAGTGTCCCTTCCTCTCTTGTCTTCTTTCAGCCATTCATGGTGATGAGGAGGAAGATGAGTTTCTGCAAAGAGATATTAGGATCTTCCCTCCCACCCGGGATGTTTCAGCTACAACGGACTGCACCAACCCCATTCCCTTTGCAGGGCTGAAGTCGGTCTGGGGAAAGGATGGAGGGATGATAAAAGGGGAAATATTGACAGGCTAAATCCTGTCTGTGATTATGCAAGGGTAAATGCGAATTATGACAGTGAGTTTACTGCTGATTTACACCGGACTGGGGGAGAGCTGGGTCAGGTCAGCTGCTTCCACAGGCATGGGGTTATATGGGCTTTTAGGCACCAGGGTGAGGAGCAGAGGCGGAGAAGTCTCCATCCCCTTACACTTTCCCTGGCATGTTGCAATGGGTGTTGGAAATACAATGTCATTTACTTCAGTCTGCACATTTGTCTAGTGGCTTTGCCCACTGTGGTCTCTTTTGGCTCTTGGATTTGTTGCTTGGACCCATGCAAGCTCCCTTTTCCCTGGATCTTCTAATCTTATATGTTTTCCTGAAATGCAATGGTTAGCATGCAAAGCAACTCATATTAATGTCCGTCCATTGTTGCAAGGCAAACTTTTCCTTGCTGTAAATTGCAAATTTTACCAGGATCTGACCTTGAACACAGAAGCCAATATAATAAATGCTGATACGGGCAAACTGGCTATGAGTCTCAAGTGAGCGTATACCAAGCCAAATCCTGAAGTCAAGAATTAGGCAGCTTTATACTAACAGAGGAGCTGGCTCACTGTGTTATTGGCATACGTGAAAATTAATCATATCCTGCAACAATGTTCACAGAATGCGTTTGATTTATTACTAATCCTGTATACTCTTGCAGCTGCTGACCTGCTGCCAGAGGGTATCATAATGATGCAGCTGGCACCCCCGTTGCGATGGCCATCAACATAGCCAACGGCACGCATTGGATTGGTCATCATCAGCAATACTATTGCATTTGCTACCTGAGCTGAAAAATCAAGCCCTGTAGCTGTGGTTTTAAGTTTGTCTCCTATATAGAGAACAAGAATATATTATTCTTACATATTCTTATACAAGGATAAGACAGTACAATGTGCACAGATTGGGGGAGCACGTATAAAATCTAAAATATTTCAAAATATTCAAATCTGCAGAACAAAACTGATTTTGGCTCAGACTACGGGAGTTTCTATCACCCAGCTGCCCTGTGCTAGGTGGTCAGCAGTGGAGGTGTGTGGGGAAGCTGTGCATCGCCCTGAGGCTGAGACAGTTTGTGATCAAGAACGGAAAGGCACAGCTACTGCAGTGCTGTCTTCCCAAAACACAGCTGACCCTCCTGAGATTAGGCCACAGAAAGAGGAGATGGAAGAAATTAAATTCTCGTTCTCAGAGGGTTTCTTGCCTTGTTTTTATCCTGGTCCTGCCTGGTATAAGGCATTTCAGATTTTAAAATTCACCACCAAATATTTGGAATAATTGAAACACATATTGCCTTTACTGTGACAGTATTTATATTACATATTCCTCTTAAGCTTTAAAAAAAATTGCAAATAAAAGATTTTATTTTTTAGGGAAAGTCAAAATAGATTGTTAGGAATTTTCCCACTTTTTCACCGCCAAGTATGAGTTTTAGCAAAATGTGTTTGCAGGGCATTTTGGCATGAGTGCTTTCTCTGCCAAAAAACTACTTTCATCAACATTTTCTAGTTTACCAAAACAGCACCTTTGCCCAGGGGCTGACCATGCAGACACCATTAAATGTGTCTGCTGACCAGGAAAGGGCTGTGTCCATCCTCACACCAACAAGCTCATTAGAGGTACCCGTGGCAAAAGGAGATTAGATTTATGCAGTTCAGCTCATTCCCCGTGGAAAAGTTTGCTTTGTGCAGACCGGAAAAGGCTCATTTTCAGAGCAAGAGTGATGCATTTCCAAAGGTGAAAGTGAAATGCGAGGTGAAGATAGCTGCTCAAGAGGGTCCCACTGAGCTCAAGGCTGAGTCAGAAGACTTTACTCCACTAGGATGCATAGTCATGTCATGAGTTGGGCCTTGCTTTAATTCCCCCAAAATCAGGGATTTAGTGGTAGGGCTGGTTTAAATGCACATAACCCATAGCCTTGGACATCAAGATATAAGCCTTTACCTGTGTTTTTAACACTGAGATAGCATTTTTGCTTGACCTCCCCATCTCCTTCCACCCTGGCCAATAAAGCAGGGGAAAGGTGGTTGCACAGCAGAAGACCCCTGCATCATCTGGGGACCTTTCCCCAGGGCAGGGTCCTCCTCGGGCACAGGCAGGACATCTGTCACCCAGTGTGGGTGACCCTGGGGCAGAAAGCCCGGTCAGACGTCACCCAGCCTGGCTGCTAATTATCCCGCAAGGAAAGGGAACTGGCTGCGCAAACTGTGAAACATGAGAGCTGTCAGCATCAGAGGGGATTCGCACTGGGGATGACAGGCATGACCTGCTTTTCCTGCTTTGTTTATTTATTTGGTGACATGCTGTCATTCGTTGAATAATCTGGAGATTTCCTCTCCGGGGTTTCTCCCTTGTTCCTTCGGTACTGAGGATAACCAAGATGGGGATGGGGACAGACACCCCGCTCCCTGACTCTGGTAGGACTTCATTGATGTCCCCATTATACTGGGGGGAAACAAATGAAAAGCACACAGCACGTGGTCCCCAAAATCCTGGAAGGAGACTAGGGATCTTCCATCCACCTCAGAGGAGAGCAAAGAAGGTGATGGGACTAGAGGAATCCCATCCCACTCTCCTGCTCCACTGTCTCTTGAACTAACTTCTAGCAGAGTGACTGCTGCATGCCATTCATCCCCGTGCAGCTGGCAGTGTGAGCTCCACATGGCGCTCACCAGGAAGGGCTTCTCCCACATTGCCGCCTGCTTTTCATTACTCACTTCCATTTAATGATGTAGAGGGCAGGGAAGGAGCAGTCCCACATCTTCAAACACCCCAAACACAGTCTGTTGCAGCTGGGCAATTCTAGTCATCTCGGATGCATAAGGTCTGATTAAACTGTGATGGTACATAATGTGCAGCACCTTCAGGATTGCCTTCAAAATTGCTTCAGCACAGCCATCCACTAGCCCTGGTTCTCACTGAGATACATCCATCATTGGAGCAACAACTATACATTAAATTTGCACATAAGCATATGCA
>NW_008824544.1:3055199-3055593 GCF_000699105.1 Pygoscelis adeliae | reverse complement strand
AACTTTGGTTTTATTCTGTGTGCACATTCAAGGAGGGGAAGGTGGGTTCTGAGTTAGGACGTTTCCTGTTGTGCCAAGAATGGAGATACTAGTCCAAGTGGAAAAAAAGCCAATTCAAACACTTCAAAAAAGTGGTCGGTCTCTCAGCAGCTGGGCTTCATAATTTACTGGCACATCACCCCCGAATGAGTTGCCTCAAGGTCACTGCAACCCTGAGTCTCTATTTGGGCTGAACCAAGACCTGCCCTCTGTGCGCCTAATGGTGTGTGACGCTCGGCTACAAACTCTCTCAGCAGTGCACTAGGGCAGCATTAGGCACCAAGATGAGATGTGGCAGCATGTTTAGACACAGGGACGTTCAGGCCTCCCTTAACTGATTTCCCAACCAAAACCC
>NW_008824544.1:3051679-3055166 GCF_000699105.1 Pygoscelis adeliae | reverse complement strand
GTTTTCACCCCTTCTTGCTCCTCAAGCTGTCTGTTGATAATTATAAATCATAATTATAGAATTATAATGATAAGCCAATTACTAGAGAAAGGCATCTTTTCAAAATCATGTAATAGAAAGAGAAGTGCAAACGTTATCTAAATTCGTGCTTTTGCAAACTGATTTTGACAGCCTCTCCTCTGCTGACAGCACCTTGCATCCGCCATACTGAGCACAACAGCAACCTCAGTACCGGTCGCTACCTACACGATTGTTGTATTTTTATTTTCCTACATTGCATATCTTACAATGGGGTCCAGCAAAGTGCAAAGGCACCAGTCATGGATCCCATCCTGTGTGACTGCAGAGCTGGGTCTACTCTGAGCATTTTGCAGGTGCAGAATGATGGAGGGCACAAGTCCTGTGCATTTTCAAGACAGGTGAGCCTGTGCTCTTTGCTCTTGCCCAGAGCAGCCATCTCTATAAAAGCTCCTGGCAGGCAGGCAATGAGCTGGGCAATGCTCTCATTCCTGTCAAACTCCTGTTTTCCTCAGCATGCATGCCTCAAGCATTCTGCTTTTTTCTTATTTGCACGTGAAATCGGGCAATCCTTCAAATGGAGATGCTATCCTGAAGTTGAATTTGTTCCTAAAATGTGCATTTGAATAACCAATTGCTCCTTTTTGCTTTCCTGAAGCCTGCCCTGGGAGGGCAGGCCTTGGCAGGCAGCTTGCACATGGCCAGGGGCACCTGTATGCTCGGATGGGGTGTGCAGAGACAGCCACAGCCACCAAGTTCCTTCATGAAGGAAGCACAATGACCTGGCCACCAGCTGGGTACTCCACAGGGAGCCCAGGTGGCCCCATGCCTCCTGTGCTCTGCTGTGCTTGGCAGGGAGAGCATTGGTGAGTGCATCTCCTCACCTTGCCTGGGTCCCTCCCTGGCCATCTTTTCCTTGTAATGGGGATTTTTTGCAACCAGGGTGGATGAGCAGAGGGGAGTAGGAGAAACTCTGGGAGTCAGGGCCCCTGGCTGTGCCCATGCCTTCACAGGGCTGTGCCTGTGGCTCCTGTAGCCTCATTGATCGCTGCAGCACAGGAGCAAATGCACCTTTTCACAAGCATCTTCTGTGCCCACATAGCATCCAAAATGCAGGGTCAGCTCCTCCAGCCTGGCCAATGCTGGATGCAAAGCAATCTCAAGCGCTTTTTGGAGTGATTTGAGGCGTAGCCATCCTAGGAGGTATCATCCCTCCAGGAAACCTCAGGTGGCTTTGGGTACCAGTGTTTCCACGGCCACGAGCTCAGGGAAGAGCAAGAGCATCATGGTTGCTCAAAAAAGGCAAAGCCCAGGGAAAGCCAGGTTATGTTTATGCCTCCAGAGCAGGCTGGCATCCTTAAACACATCTTTGAGATGCTGTAGCCATAATTCTGGTCCTTAAGTTGCTGCCAGTAGAGACAGGGCATTTGATTGAAGAAGGGAGCAGCAGGGCACAAGCCACCTGCTCCCATCCCATCGCCTGAGCTGCTGGTGAGGCACAAGGAACAATGCTGGAGAAACAGCCCCGTCTGCATGAATGTCCATCCGCAGAGGGCTGCACAGCGGGGACTAAGTTTGTCATATTCATGTCGCTTTAGGCTCTGCTGGCTTCAGATGAAGAAGGGGTTTTGGGTAGTCTGGCTCACCGATGCTGCTCTGTAATTAAGTCTAAATGCCACTTTTCACTCAGAGGCAACCAGAGGCCACTTCAGATTGTACTGGGGGTTAGCGACGACTTTCAGAAAACTATGGAAAAATACTCTGCGTTTGCTGTCCTTTGTCAAAACTCTGAATAACAGCTCTGCCAAAGTTGGTAAATATTCCATCAAAGGCACAGGAGGCCACAAAGAGCATGTTTTAATAGTCACCAGTACAAAATTTGCATCTGGCAAAGATCCTGCTCTGCACCGAGAGCCACATGAGCATTTGGAGTTAGCATTGCACCTTGTATGCATTTTTCACCCGACCTCCTCGTTTCTAGGGATGACATTATCAACAGAGGACCCGGTTTTATTGTTAAGTAGCAAATCAATCCAGCTATGCTGAGCGCAATCCAATCATTGCTTGTAGTTACTGTAGGCTGAAGAAGTCATAAATAAATTAGCATGCTGGAGGTATTTAACATTTCAGTCCCACCGTAAGCACCCAGCCCCTCATTCGCGCTGGCATGGGGCGCAATGGCTGGGCATCGATCCTGCCATGAATTGTTCAGTTTGGGGGGGATTTTTGGTCAGTGTTGCAGGGCAGGGTGGTCAGAGGGCAGGTTGCGGTGCTCCGTGTGAGCCCAGACAATTGCAGGATAATTGGAGGTAAATGCAGGCTCCTGTTTTCTTTTGATTCCCAGGGCCAAGGCAGGGCAGGGGCCTCTTCCTGCTCCTCTCGCGCTCGCCCTGCGGGAGCAAAGCAAACGCAGGCTCATGTGTCAGTCCATGGGCGCAGGAAAGCCAAGAAAAGGAGTTTTGCAAAACCCCGGCCAGCTCCCAAGGGGACAGGGCTGAGCTCGGCACTTGCTTTCCTTCTCCTACGGCTATTCCCAAAGCACTCCAGCTGCTTGGTTTTGGGTTTCGAACCTTATTTTTAGAGGGTTTCGATTGTTCAGTGGAAATAAAGCATCGTTTAATATACAGGCACCTAGTTACTCATTACCTCGTTAGCACAATGATATATGAAGGGCCGCACCAGTAAAATGATGCTCAACTGCAATATAAACACAGTCACTGCTAAATGGACTCATTTAAAACAGTATTCCTTACATCTGGCTTTCTTTTGGTGGGATTTTTTCCCCCCTCTTCTTTCTCTTTCTTTCCTCCAGTCCGTTTTTCTACTTCTGCTCATTAGGATCATTTTGAAGCGTCCACCCTCGGTTACCACAGTTTGGGCGGCAAGTGCTGCAGGGAGGGCAGGTGGCCCCATGCAGGCAGCCTGCAGGCAGCTGCCGCACGGAGCCCGTGCCCATGTCGGTGTCCATCCCCAGCCGAAATGGCGTGTACAATGAGCTCTGCCCATGCGGCACTAATGGCGAGGAGGATGACGGCGTTTAACTTGCACGCTCGTCAGTATTCAACTGCAGGGTCAAATGAATCATTTTTTCTAAGTTGTTATTATTGTTGTTGTTGCTATTATAATTATTGCTGTTATTGTTATTATTATTATTTTCTTTTTCTGCCAGAGAGTGTATAAAAATGACATTTACAATCTTGCACCATCATTTATGTGATTTTGTCCCTGGTCACTTGGTAATGTAGAAATCAGTTGTTTTCACTAGTTTGGAAAAAAAAAAAAGCTGATTTTGCCTCAAAGCAGGTGGCAGCTTCACATTTCTGTTTGTCACAAGCAGCAAGCCATCTTCAGCCACCCATCAGTTTAAGGAGTCTGTTTTGAGGGAATAAAAGGATGAGAGGGAAATGGGGTATTTCTTATGGATTGCCTTGTTAATTTGCTTGGGCTTCCTTGTTTCTCTGCAAGGGAA
>NW_008824544.1:3039035-3051620 GCF_000699105.1 Pygoscelis adeliae | reverse complement strand
AAAAAAACTGCTAGTGAAAGCCATGAAAGGGGATGACTTCCAGATTTCCCTCCAGATATTTCACACAACACTACATCAAATATTTGGAAAGCTGCTGTTGAAATCAGCTCCTCTCAAGGGTTGTGCTTTCTTTCCCTGACAGCAGAATGGCCTGTTATGGGGTCTCCACTCTCCAGTTCTGGGTGCTATCTGAATTTTAGCAGAAATAACTTTCTGAAACCTTGAGATTTGCCATCCTTCTTCTCGGGGGGGAGCCCTGTAGCCTTTACATGGACATGGGGCCATGGAAAGCCACCAGGCCAGAGATCAGCCACGTCCTGATCTCCAGAGCTTCTCCAGCAGGGTTGAAGGGCAAAGCAGTGGCTGCTGCACACTGCCCCAGTCGCTCTAAAGAATCAAAGGCTAGAGCACACTTCACAACATATCCAATGTATCATCCTAGAAAGTTAAAAAGCTAGTGACATGACTTGAAAAACCTTCATATTTCTAGGTAGGCTTTAGCCAAGAGGCCTGAATTCAGACATCATAAGATTTCTCACTTGACTTGGGAAGTGGAAGTCGAAGGGGGAAGGTTTCTGTGGGGTGTATTGGCACAACCCTCAGACTTTATTGAAGGTCTGCACCAGCTCAAAATCTGAGTCTGTATGCTCTTCCTAGAGGCTTTATTTATTTTGGCCACCTGCAGGTGGAAGTACCAAGCCCAGGGCTGGCGGCTGCAGGAATGGTGATGCTATAAGGGCTCTGGGAATAAGTGTGCAGAGAGACAACCTATGTGATCACCACTGGAAAAACCCACCATTCACCACCAATTATCACACTCAAGGTCTCAAGAGAGGCTGTAATTATTCCCTGCTCCAAGTCTAAAGCAAATCAGCATTTTCCCAGTAATTGCAGTGTAGTAACTACAGTAGATGTTGACTTTTTAATAGCAAACACTGCTCAAGCATTAGATTTACAGTCATGTTAGTTAGCTTTAGTGACTTGGGAATCAATTACCTTGCCGTACAACATGACCAAAGATTATAGGGTAGCCCGTGTAATAATTTATACTGCCATCTAGGAGTGAAACTGTAACTTCATCGTTCCGCATAGAAAGACACTCTGTTTGCACAGCAATAATTGCAGTAATAATAATAATAACCATAAAAAGGGAAAAGGAGGAAAACAGTGATTACAAAATAGGGGAAGACCTGTGTACAAATAGGGCACTGAGAGGTGTTGGGAGCTTTGCCATTATCAGTTATTATTTGGAGTGACAACAGCAGTAGCTTTTTGTTAATGAGTTTTCCCAGTTCGATTCACTTGGGTTGGCAAGTGAGGCTGCATGGCTCTGCCCTGGCAGAAGGGTTGTCCCAGCCCAGTTGTCTCAGCACAGCCAGTGTGTTGTGTCATCAGCAACACAAAACCCCCGTTAACCACTTGCCCTCTTGATTGATGTCAGCACTGCCGATTTCCAGGATCAGTTTTATAGGCAGCATTTTTCCCATTTTTTGCCCACCTCTCAGCCTTGCCTCCCAGCACTTGTTCCCACACCTGACTCCCTTCTCCTGCTTGGGACAGGAAAAACATGTGCCTATTTCTACAAGTCCCTCTGCAGAAAGCAAACATCATTCTTTTAAGTCCTTTGAAACAAGACCACCCAGGTCAGCTTTTCAGTCTGTGTTTCCAAGCAAATTATGGAGAAAGAACATTAATTAAATTTTTTTCCTTCTGCAAAGGAGTTGTGTCTGTGACCCTTTAACTATTGGCTTTGTCTATTTTCCTTTCATTTATTTCCCATTTATTTCAGTCCTCACTTCACATGAAGCTGGCAGCTGGCCTTTTTGAACCACCAAGCACAGTGGTCCCTTATGAAACAAGGACCAGTAAAACTACATGAAAACTGGTTACTGTCATTATAAAATGGACTAGGACAGGGTCTTCCATAGGCAAGTGTTCATCACCAGACAGTAGAAAGTTTGTACTAATATATCAGACTATGCCTTTGACTCTAAACAGCAAAGCACGCTCCATTTTTAAAATTGCTAATGCTCAAAAATATTAAGACTGCCTTAAAATAACGGAGTTAATAAAATGCATAGAGTTGGGCTCTCTTCTCCTTCACCTTCTGGAATCAGCCCAGAAGAGCAGGTTTTCAGAAAAACGTCATCTATCATGAGATTTGGCAACCTTGCACTCTCAGATCGTAAGGTCACTGTCACTGCAGAAAGGCAGCCATCCTGGAATGAGGAGGAGGGGGAGAAACGTCTGCCTGCAAGCTGGGGGATGGGAAAATTAGCATTGCTCTAAATGAGGAGCCTGAGCTGCAGTGGGGAAATAGCATCACTGCCCTCTGAGATGGTCGGAACCCGCTGGGAATGTGCAACCTCCGCTCCACCCATGCACCCATCAGATGGGTGCATCCAAGCCATGGTCCGTGGAGAGCAGCACAGCCCTGCCACCCCCGGTGTGGTGGGACATCGGTGAGGATGTGCTCCCCATCCACAGCAGTGGCTCCCGAGCAATTTGCAGACGAGGCACAGGGGATCCTTTTATCATTAGTTTCCCTCGTTACAGCTTGAATGTGCAAAGGATGATGTATGAACCCAGTCAACTCTTTCCAGGTGTTTGTACCTATTTTGGAAGCACAGTTTAGTTGCATCCTGCACGTTAGCAGTGATATTACAATCATCAGAGACCGTGAGGCATTTGGGTTTTATTTCCTCTCTTTCTCCTGTGCAGCCTCCCATGAGAACCACTGCGGAAACTCTTCTTTTGCCTGAAAATATGCATTTGACCAACCATGATTGTATTTAAGCCTGTTCAATTGCTTTAATAACAAACCTTCCAACACACTTAATCTGAAAATGTTTTCAATGTACTCAAAATCTTATAAACAAAGATTGCAGTCACCATCACAGTGTTCCTGCAAAGCCAAAACCCAAACATTAGTCGGTTTGTTGTATAGCTTAATTGCTGTGTATCCTATCTCACTGGTGGCATATGCTGCTATAGCTAATCTGAATATAATTTCTCCCCCATTTTTAAATAAAACAAGCCCAAAGAGTCATTGCAAAAAGTATCACCTTAGCAAGAGTTGACTTATGTGTTACGTCCAAAGTCTATATTCACCTCTCAGAGTTTAACGAGTTATGCTTCACGGTCCTCCCACGGGAGAGAGAAGTGTGTTATGACCAAACTCAGGTTATAGGTGAGGACAGAGGGATAGTGCAAGGCAAAATGTCACTGAGAAATGGGTGGAAGAGAACAGATCCGAGCTTAAACCCATCCTTCCCCATCGTAAAATCAGGCACCTGGTTTTCCGTAGCCCAAAGATTGCAACAACATTACAGAGCTGCAGAAACTATGATTATAATAGCCAACAAGTACTGTTTTGCTGGTAGTTGAGCAGTTGATGAGTCTTCAGTCTTCAGAGGCAAAGTATCTCCTGCTTCCCGCTTCCAGGAGTCAAGGTGATCATGGGGAAAAGGTGTTACAGTGTAAAAGTCCCACGTCTTGCCTGCAAATGCTAGCTCTGAGGTAGTGTCAGCCAGGTTAGAGCTATACCCAAAGTGGGGACTGGATGTTTAACGCTGACTTTTTAGGAACAAGCACCTCCATCCTTTCCTGCAAAGATGGAGCAGGGGATGAAAAGTTGAGCATTTCTGAAGCCACAACTAGTAGGCAAAACCTTCACCCTTTTCATGCAGGAGCTCTGTGGTTTGAGACCTCCCTCAGGATGTATGAATTTGAGCTTCTCACCTCTTTTTTTTGGGGGGGAGTATCTATGCCACTTATCATACAGCCTCACAAGTGTCTGCAAGGCTTGTTACAGCCATTAGGTGAAAGATATAAAGAGTCCTCAAAGCGGGCGTCAATAGCAAAGTCTCTCCCATCCCAAATAGCAGCCAGCAAGGACTGCTAAGTCTCATCAATGGCCCACTTCCAGGCTCTCCTGCCCTTTTCAGGGCTGGTCTCTAGCTGCTCCGGGTCTGTGTGGCCTTGTGCAAACACAGCTAGACTTTGCAGAGATGTTGCTTGGAGCAAACTGTGCAGACCACGAGGTGCTCAGAAACCAGGCCACCACCATGTACAGAGGGGAAATGAGCAACCTTTATGGAGTGAATTAATCAAGCACTTCGATCCTCTTAGCAGAGGGTTAACAGTCTTGTGATGACCACCCTGGACAGGGTATCAGGAGAGCTGGGTTTTATTCCTGGTGTGCTTCAGTAATGAAAAGGAAATTGTGTTCAGACGAGCGATAGAAGCCCATGCTCCCAAAGACATCAGATACACAGCAATTAGACTCAAGTTAAATAATAAATCAAGTAACACTGAGCCTTTGGCTCTAGCAGAGCACCATTATGACTAGTGCTATGTTTATTTAGACGATGCTGAGCCCATTTTAAATGTTTTCATATTAAATGTAATTTGGGTGTTTGTTATTAAAGCAATTGACTGGGCTTAAATGCAAACATTATTGGTCAGATAAATATTTTCTGGCAAATAAGATCTGTTCACTGCACTTTTATGACATGAGGGCTTACTTGCTCCAAGATTTATTTTCTGTTTGCTTCCTCTCTTTGCAAGGATTGCCTCATAAAGATTAAAAAAGCCAAAGCAAACCAAAGTGTAAAGTAGAAATCACCGATTAAACTGTCAGAAATGGAGCAGCCTTTGTTAATCACCGATTCATTAGCTGGGGGAAGAAGAGGGGTCTCGAGTTAGCACAAAGGCTTTGGTGTCACAAGGTTTGCAATTTATTCCCAGGTCTCTCTCTCTCTCCAATTTGGTACGGGATCTTACCCAGGTAAATTGATCTCTCTATGACTCCATTTTCCCATCTGTTCAACTTAGGTAATGATCTTGCCTCACAGAGATAGTGAAAACTTTCAATAAGAAGAAAAGGTTACCTTAAAAACCACACCTGCATCTGAAATTAGGCTACCTCCCTACTACCACCTACAAGAGCATTGGCTAGAACAGCTATTTCCTACTATAGCCAGGAGGTTTCCCTGATTTTGTTTTGTGGGCAGGCAACAGAGGAGAGAAAAACATTTTATGAAATAGAAAAGTATGACTGAAAATTAACAGAAATTGGAAAGCAAGCTAACAGACTTTTTTTTCGGTTGCTAAAATTGTCATTTGGCTGTGTCACTTTAGTATTTCATGAACCCTTTTTTTAATGTTGCAGTGATGTATTGAAAGCATTGTCTAACTGGCTTCTGATTTAGTAAAATTTATTTAGCAAAAGCTGTTAATAATTATTTCAATGCCATTTTGGAACATTCTCTGGATTTTATGCAAAATGTGGCACCCTTTGAAATAGAAAGCTTTTCCAACCGGTGTAAGTTTTGCAATCCTCAGTAGAAGGCAGTGTAAAACTACAAAAAGTTTCCTCATATCTGATGTCATGCAAAATACAAAGACTACTTCAGTACAAAAAGCCAAACAAATGAGAATTAGTTTGTTTTATTCTTCTATACAAAAGAAAGTACTTCATTATGTAGCTCCATGCAAGAGGTACATATAGATTTTGCTTAAACAGGAGGCACGTTTCTGGGCTTGGATCTCTCAGCTGACTCATTTGATGTCCTTCATAATCACCTGTGCTGCCTTTTGTCATGTCATCCAAGAAGGCTTTTGGGTGGCTTTCAGCAGCACCAGTCAACTGCAACATCTGAGGACAGAGTGGGGAGAATAACCTCACCTTTCTTCAGCCTTGTTCCCAGGTTCTTGCCATTTACTCATTTGCTATTTACTCAGCAGTTCCCTTGCACTGATGAGGTTAGTCTACTTGCCTTTGTAGGAATGAGATTTCCTCTTATTAGTTGCATTTTATTTCTGTCTTCACTCTGGTCATGTCAGTGGTCTGCAAGCATCCCTCCAGGTCTCCCCCCGGCCAAACAGTACCCTTTGCCAACAGCAGGGGTGTTTTGTGGTTTTCCTCCATGCCTCCACCACCCATCTCCTCCACCAGCCCCTGCTCCGCTCCTCCCCTCCCCTGGGGCGAGGTCTCCCCGTCTCCCACCACAACCCAGCCCATTTTATGGATAGAAGAGGCCCCTGCCATGTCCACTCCTTCCTGCATTGTTCTGTTTTCAGGACATTTCAGGTGAAAATGGCAATATTCTGGGAATAGCAAGAAGTTCCTGAGTCAGAGTTTTGCTCAGCTTTGAAGAAAAGGGCAGCGGGGTCCCACATGTCCCCTCCACCCCATGGGAGGGTAGAAGGGATTGGTGAGGACCTGACCTCCAGCAGAGAGGGGAACCCTCACCCCTCCTATTCCTCCTGCAAGGACAGGGATGGTTCCCAGCACTTTCCATCAGGAAGATTTCCTTCTCTCTTCTCCTCGCCCCCAGCCCTCCGTGGGTGAAAACGGGGGGGACTACAAGAACAGCCCTCTTCCCTGGCATCACCCCACTGAGGCATGGGTCACCCAGGGAGGGTTGGTGGCACACCCAGCTCATCTTTATTCCCTTATGCACACTTCAGCTGTTCGCTTTGTTTGGCCTCTTGAATGCTGGGATTACCCGGCAATTACTGGGATGCAGGAGACTTACACGTGGGTCCTGTCCCTCTCCACACCAGCCCCAGGCTGGAGCTGGAGGCAGCAGGCAGGATTTGCCAGCCCACAGGCCATAGCACCGACCAGCTGGAGTTGGCTTGTCCCCACCATCCATTTCAGCTGTCGCATGAAGACCGAGCTTCGTTTGCCTGCATAATAATCCTGCCGGCATGCACTTTCGTCGCCTAATGAAGGGAGGATTTATTGCACCGGCTCTTTGGGAACGTCAAGGTCTGCTTACTTCCCTCTTCAGCTCTCAGATATCCTTTAAGTAGAGTCTGTGTGAAAATTAATCAGACGCCCTGGAGGCTTATTTTGTCCAATGATAAAGTCCTGCTTCTCCCATTCCCCCCTCCTTTTGTGCCCCAATTACTTAAAGGATTGTCCTGGAAACTAATGAAACCATGGCATGGGAAGTAACACCCACGGTTCATCTCAGAAGTGAAGCATTTCTGTGGAAAGCTTAACTAGAAACATCTCGTGGTTCACTCAGCAAACTTGGAGATCTTCCCAGTTTGAAGTGCGCTGCACCATGACAGTTGGTATTGCATGTGCTCTATCCCCTAAGTTGTCTGCAATTGTCCAGATCCAGTTATATGAGTCAGGTTCTGCTCCTGAGTAATTGCATTTTACATTTCTGAATGAGATCCCTGTGGTTTCCACCTGGTTTCCAAAGTTCTCAGCGTGAATTAGCTCAAGGACACAGTTCATCCCAACCTGTTATAGAGGGAAAATGAGGTGATAGGGACAGGTTTGGTAGTGGTACACACAACCCTCCCTCTCTTTCTTGCTGGCCCTGGTCCATGGAAGTGGGTGAGGGCAACCTGGAGGTGGTTTGGGTGACCAGCTGGGTCACGTCAGTCCCTTTCTTACTTCCCAGCATTGAGGCAGATTTGTTGCGTGGAGGATACAGATTGTCTCAGCTGAACAGAGGTGAGGATGCTTGCTTCTTCTCCAGCCAACTTACATCAGAGCTCATGAGCAGAAAAGACAGTGCTATACCATGAATTTCAGAGGAACCACATGAATTAACCCATAGGCTAACCTGACGCTTAATTTTCTAGGGCTGGCTGACCCTTGTCATGGTTAGAGTAAGTCAGCTGCATTGATTTACAGTGAGATTCATGTGCCTAACAGATTATATAATCTCTGAAAATGGACTTCAGTTCCCAAGTTACTTAGGACCGTGTTGCTTTTTAAGTTTTGGGGCTTTTTAATCTTTTACTGCCAGTCAAATATTTTGAGTTAAGAGTTGTGCAATCAATGGAATTTAGGCCATTAAACACCTCCCACAGGGAGGCAAGCAGCTAGATACCTTCAGCAGAACCTAAATATTCTTTGAAAGCATTTCCCTCCCCTTCCATGGGTTTCAGATGTACCATACGGGGGAATGACATTGACTTCGTAAAGCACTGCACCACTTATGGATTCAAATCTTTGTGTAAGTGTGAATATTACTTCCTGACATGACATCTCCTCCAACCCGTTAGTGCTAATTAATGCAGTTCTGGGATAGACAATATTCATTAAGCTTTTCTGAAAATACTAGAAATGTTCATGTAACAGCTCACACACTGTGATGGCACCCACAATCCTAACCCCACGTTCCCTGTAAAGTATTTTGATACTTTAATCTTTGCTAAAGAGAGTGGAAATGAATTGTCAACAATAGTTCTCAGCACAAGGACATGGTGTTTCTTCCTTGCTTTGTTATCAGGAACCAATAAAAAGGAATCAGCATGTTGTTATTTTGGCGCAGAGGCATCTGGTTGCTGGAGGCTTCCCTCTGTGTATGTCAAAGTTAAATATTTGGGTTACTGTTCTCTTTTTGGGACTTACCATGATATGAACCAGCTTGGAAGAGATGCAGCTATCGCCTGCTTCTAATCATTGCAATGACAGCAGCTCTGCTGCCTCCAGACTAAATTTTTGTTACCGGGTTGTATTGTTTGGGTATTGACAACTCCAGAGACCTTGTGAAATTACAGAATCTTGCTACTGCTGCTGAATTATAACTAGGAAATTTAGAGAGCAATATGCATGAGGTGAATGGTGGGGGGTTTTCCTGAAAGGATGCAGTTGAGGAAATCTGAATTGCAGCATGTATGTCTGGGAGAGGAAGAAGGGGAGAGCGAACTCTGGGTGGCACAAGGCACTGCCTCTGCATTGCAATGCAGCCATCCTTCTGCAGGCTTTAATCAAGCTGGTGGGGGCTTCAGCAGCTGTTTCACTGAGCCAGCAGCGAGCCCTGCGTGCATTACAATGACCCATCAGGCTTTGGTGTCCTCCTTGGACTAGTGGTCACAGCCTTAGTGGCCTCGTGTCTACGAGCATCTAAGCAGCCATCCAAAGCCGTCCCAAGTATGGACTCACCAGGCTGCACTCCCAGCAGTGTACAACTGTCCCACAGGGTGGTGCCCCCCAGTTTATTAGCTCGATTTCCCACACATTGAACCGCCATGAGTGCCATTCTGCACTCATTTGTGTTTGCCCATCTGTGAAACGAGGCTGGCAGCTCTCCCCGACGTCATGGGAGTGCTGCAGGGCTCGGTTAACTGCGGCTGCAGAGCTTTGCGAGCGATGCCACATAACTGCAGACAACAGTTACTCTTCATCCAGGAGGCTCTTTAACATCCTCTGCTGCCCCAGCTCACTGGTTTACCTGAAAAGGGCAAAGCTGGAAGGAAGGATAAGGATCCCAAAAGCATGATTTTTCCCTTGGAGGCTTTGCTAGGGACGGCATTTCTCACTTTTCCACCCCAGATAGATTTTCTTATTGTTAAGGTCTGCAACCACTCTGAGAGCTTCTGTTCCTCTCTATTAATAGATCCCAAATTAAAGGTTCTGTAAATGTTGGTCCCTCCACAGACCCACTCTCCCACCCCACTGCGCTTGTAGCTCAGGGTACCACCCTGCTACCAGGGAATCAGCCCAGATCTGGCTAGGGTGTTTCGAGGAAGGAGGTGTGCAATGAACCAGTGAGAAGATGTGGAGCAAATTCCTTGTCTAGTTCTAGGGGAAAACAACTCTTTCTGGTTGAGCTTTCATGATCAACTCTTTGCAGGGACAATGCTCCGCTATCATTCCGTGTTATGAGAAACAGTCCCCGTTTCTAAATTCTTTGTTAGCTCCATCAGGTACCTAGAGGATGTTCTCTTCACTCAGACCAGTAGTTTATTTTTATTACAAATGTTGCATCTCTAATTAGAGGATTAAGGAAATGTAGCAGGAATATCTCCCACCATTGCAGAAAATTTTAAGCCTTTGTACCAAAGCATATTGCACTTTCTTTTGGGAGAGTGTTGTGCATGTGGTCCTGGACGGGTAGGAAAGGTCATGTCCCTACAAGGGATCTGAGGAGGATGCAGCTTGTGGTTTCACAAGTATGATGATCCAGCCTCTCTTTCTGCGTGGTGGGGCTCAAAGGCTGCAGAGGTGCTGATCTGTTGCACCTGGAAAACCAAGAAGCTCCCCATCCATTTCTACCCCAGACAGTTTCCATGACATGACACCTGTCAGTAAATTGGTCTGTGACTCAGGTCCCTGTGACATAAACCAACTGATGCCCCAAAGATGTTGGAGGACACCATTAAGATCACATAGTGATGGGATGCTCTTTGGGCACCTCTGGTAGACAACCCTACCGTAACATGGGGCATGAGAAAGGATGCTTTCTTGCCGTCTCCAGACTAGTCCAAGATCCGTGCCTATTTATCCAAGCTTTGTCCCAAAGGAAGAGAGTGAACTGTTGTGGGGAGCCTGTAATTTCAAGCTAAGTCTAACAAAACTCCCCACACCTGCACTGAAAGCTCAAAATTGAGATTCTGGGCAGAGTGAGCCTTGCTTTCCAGTTGTTGCTGCTATGCATGAAACAAGTTACTTTCCAAATAGAGGCTTCCAATCTCTGTTGCTGCTTCTTTAACCCACCAGGTGAGCTCTTTTATCACCAGCCGAATAATGCTGCACCACACCCTGGCTCTGCTCTGGGTTTGGAGGCAGATCCTGCCAGGAGAGGATGAGTTACCTCGAAGGGCAAGATGTGCCATACAGCGATGGGTGGGGAAATTGCCTTGGGGCTTTGCTAGTTGAAGGATCTTCCTACCCCAAGGGCAAAGTCCATTGCCTTGGCATATTCCTGTAGAGCAACAAGCACAAGCAGGCATCTGCATGGTGAGTGCACCTTTGAAGCAGCTTCCCCTCCTGTTTTAGTGAAAGACAGCCTGGGAAGGTGATTTTTCATTGCTAGTCTTAAGCAGGGTTCAGGAGCAGGGCTGAACCACAGCTGGGGTTCAGGTTTGCATGTTCTCCTTTGCCACCATCACTGAAAATGGCAGAACCTGCTTGAGATATGTTGTGACCTCCATTGAAGGAAAAGAGCAAAACAGAATTTAGGAGGCAACTTGAAGTTTTACCCCGCTCTGAAATTATGGGTTTAAAATTCCAGGAGTTTGAAGTTTGTGCTTTGGTAGTTTGCCCCTCAGGGCTACTTCAGCAGCCGGATCTAGACATGGATTAGATGCGACCTGAAAACCTGAACAGGATCTAGCTTTACCTTTGCAATGTAGTTGTGGTCCCCCTGATTTTCCTGGAGAAGAGATGGGTACTTTTGCTGCCTCTTGTCACTGTGTCCTGACCTTGGGATCACCTCCAGGGCAGAGTTGGGCCACCTCAGCCACTCGCTCTTAACCTTCAGAAGCCAGAACTGCCTCTATATTTATCCCCTTAATCAAAACCAGCCCCTTGGGTGGAGCGAGCTGGGCGGGTGAGCCTGCCTGTGGCTGCATGCACAGCTCCGTTTTTATGTCTGTGCCCTTAAAGACAGGAGAGAGAACTGCACTCATGCTCTAGTATTTGCCTGTTGTACCCAAAAGGACTTTTCAGCCTGCTGGCCCCCCAAGCCCATTGCAGAGGAGAGGACATCAAGGCTCATGGCACCTCCATGCTGGCATGGTCTTGGCTTTCAGTCTGGTAGCAGACCAAACCCAGAAACACCCCCAGCTAAACTCAGACATCCATCTTGTTCACCACCACCACATTGGGAGAGCAACTTTGTCGTCTTCCTACAGGGCAAAGAGGAAATTTCCTATTTCCCATGTAAGCCCCAGCTCCATCCTCACCACAAGCAGACTCATGGTGGCATAAATGCCAGCTGAAAACAAATGAAGGAAAGGGCTCGCCTCCACACCTCCCCTCCCAAAGCAGACCTCTTCATGGCCAGCCTGTGCCAGAGTGTGGCACAACGGCAACCTCAGGGTTTTACCTTCTGGTAATAAGACCAATCCCAGAAAGAAAGTGCTAACAGGGAAGCAAAGCAGCGGCAGTAAGTCAGAGCTCTAACTGCAGGCGTTGTAATGTGGGTGCTTTGCACTGTGCTTGTTTAAACCAAAAAATCAGCACTTTTTGGAGGCTCACACACATTGTCCTTCTTGACTGATCTAATTATTTAATAGCAATACCCTTGCATCAGGGCTACAGCTAGTGCAGTCTGTAAAGACATTTTATTCCCGGGCAGCATCCTCTGCTGGTGGGTGCACTTTTACACTATCACAAGTTGCACCCTTGTCCCAGCTGGGGCAAGAGGGGGAAATCGGGGGTGCCCCCTAGCACCAGGGCTGCAGCCTTGCAGGAGCTGCTCTGCCTGCCCAGCCCCATGGGTGCCCAGGGCCCTCGCTGCCCTCCTCTTCCTCCCCGCCGGTGCTGTGTGAGCAACTCGGAACAAGCATCCCCGCTGCTCTCGCCCCTCTCCATTATCATTTCAAGGTGTGCACGCGTGGGTCGGGAGGGGATGAATGCCCACACACCCGCACCCTTCCTCCCTCCGTCCTTCCATCCCTTCATCCTCCTCCCAGAGGCGAGGGGGAGCCCAGATGTTGGCAGGCCCGAGCCGGGTTCATCAGTTTCACATGACCCAGCGCCAACTGCTGCTCGCTGCCCTCCTCCCTCCTTCCTCCTCCTTCCTCCCCCTCCTCCTCCTCCTCCCTCTCCCTCCCCGGCTCCAGCCTCGCAGCCTCGCAGCGCGGCGGCGGGCGCGCAAGACG
>NW_008824544.1:3022677-3038133 GCF_000699105.1 Pygoscelis adeliae | reverse complement strand
AGCCTCGCAGCCTCGCAGCCTCGCAGCCTCGCAGCCTCGCTGTGATTTTTCCCCCCCCCCACCCCCCGCAATCTGGATGCCTGTCCCCACTGACTGCTAAGATGGACTGCTCCTTCCCTTTCCAAATGGCTGCAGCAAGTTTAATGCAGAGCTGGGGGCTTCGCAAAGGGTAAAGCCCCTGGCCTGTTTTTTCTTTCCCCTATGCACCTTTTCCTAAATCAGAGGCAGAAAAGTTGCTACAGATCCAGGGCTAGAAAAGGCAAATAGATAGCTCTGTTTCCAAACTGTGCCTGTCTGGGTGTATCTGCATGCCTTGCAGACATGCTCCGCGTAAGGAGCGTTTCTCGGCCGCATTGTTAGCCTGCTCGCTGCTGGGGAGGGCATGAGAAAAGTTGTTTCAAGCCTCTATATAAAATTTCCAGGAGAGACAATTGTTTCTAATAATAGCCCTGGCAGCGGTTTAGCAACACAATGCACACAGATGTGGGAGCAAGCTAGCAAATCTCCTCTCCCAGGCAAGCCAGGTCGCAGGGAAAGCTGAACTCCCAGCTTGTTGGTTTGGTTTGGGATTTTAAAACATTGTCCTGAACAAAAACCCCGGCACCACTCGCCCTTTCTGCCAGGAAGGGGGTGTGGTGCCTGTGCCTGCGCACCGCACTTTACGGGCACGGCTGAGCTGGGCTTTGCCGGTGCCTTGGGTATTGGGAGAGGCTGAATCCCAGCTCTGCTCAGAGCCAGCTGGATATTGGGGTGTCTCGGACTCAGCTCCCTCTAGATTGGCCCCCAGGGTCTGATGAGCATCCCCCGTCCTTGCACAGAGGAGGCCATCACCAGCGTGGGTGTCTGTGTTATCTTCCCTGCCTAGAATTGCCTGCCAGGCACTAGAGAGATCTCGATGGAGCTAAAACTATCAGACTGATCCCCTTTCTCCTTGCGGCGATGGCAGAGGGCCTGGCAGGAGGGCTGCTGCCTGCATAGCTGCCTGCACACTACCTGAACCCGCGATGCTAACCCTGGCTGGGCGATGGTGCACCAGCTCGGCTTGGTGGCTCAGAGCTGCTTGTCTTGACCTTCCTGGCACAAGTTACCAGTATCTTGTCCTCTTCCAAATATTAATATTTTTAAGGGGTTTGTAAGTACTGGTGTCAGGCAGGGACGTGCCACGTGCTGCAGGAGGGAGAGCTGCTCGTGGGGCGATTTCCACAGCCCAGCTGTGCCACTGAGCGAGGGAGGCTGTGGCAGAAGCCGTAGGAGCTAAGGAGACATCACTTCTTCTAATGAGAGGGGATAACTTGAAGGGTCTGCAGCTCAGCACCACCTCGCACCACTGCTTAGGTCAGCTCTGTTTCTCTGAGGACCAAACAGGCTGAAGGGGATGACAGGAGCTGGCTTTGGTCATCCCTCGTGCTGCCAGTGGCCCCATCCAAATCAGTTCCCAGAGTGGGGATAACTGCGCCAGTGGGGCACAGCATGTGGATTTATGCAAATGTAAAATAAACATTTTGTTCTTACGTGAATTTTTGTTTTAAACATCTGTGCAAGAAATACAGGATCTTTGCCATTATTTGAGTATAGATACACTAGTGAGCTACTCACAACCCACTGGGGCAAGCTACCCATTTCTCCTGGTAGATGGTTTCTAGTGATCCCATTGCTGTGCATCTGAACTGATCATTGCATGAAAAATACAAGTCAGTATTTGGTGATACCTGTGGTCACAGCATTGGGTCACTCGGGGCCATACAGCAATGCAGTGTCACTTGGTGCAGAGAGCATCTTCTGTAGAGATCATGTCAAATTGTTTAGCCAAGTCAAGAGCTTTGCTTAGTGCACTGGGTGTTGTTAGTAGGGACATAAGACTGGGGAAGACTTCCCAAGTCATGGAGTATATATTTTTTACATTCCCACATATCACAGGTAATTACAATAATACATATCCCCTTTGTTGCTACTGTTTCTTGCTGTGTGAATAACAGCAGAAGGTTTGAATGCAGCTTAACAGACAGCAAGGGCAAAGTAAAACTGCATGGTATGGATGAGGGAGAAAAAGCTGTGTTAGGGAGAATTTGAAAGGGGCTGGGGAGTGACTGACGTCTCAAGTCCCAACCTAGTAGGACTGTGAAGGAGAAGGAAGGGTCATGCATTGCGAGAGGGGTGAGACACACAGGGAAGGTATAAAAGAAGTGTGTTGATCCAACACCAACCAAATTTGGGGTCAGGGCTTAGTCCCCTGAAGATGCAGCAAGGCACAGCGTGACCCATTTCTCCTGAGCTAAGCAGGAGCAGGCTGGATCACTGGGACAAGCAACGGCTGTTTTCAGGCATGGGGCCACACTCACGCTCAGCTCGCAGGGACCTTGGGTGTCTTTCATTTAAAACACTCTAGGTTTGAGGCAGTCAGCATTCCTGTGCTTCTGAGCTGCACCCAAAATCTCCATCTAGCTGGGAGCCATCCCACAAATGCCCCATCTCCTGGGGAGCTGGGGGGAGGCAGTGCTGCAGGGTGAGCCATAAGAGCAAGTGATGGTGTCTCCGCAGGGTCCCCACACTTCAGCGCAGAATGGGGTGTGCTTGGGTGCACAGCTGGATCCCAAGGTCACTCGGCAATGCCAATCTCCAGTCATCCTTGCTGGCTTGCTCCTTCCAGTGGTTGGAGGTGCGGATTGCCCTGCGGCCCCAGTGCAAGCAGAGCACAGCAGCCCAGCAGGCAGCAAGGTCTGACAAGGTTAAGCTGCGGTTGAATGGCCTGCAAGCCTCCTCCAGCTCCAAATCCCAGTTTGTCCCAGCCTCTCCCAGGCCATACGGTTCCCTAAGCCAGCAGTGGATTTCCCAGCATGGCCCTGGGGACCACTGCAGCTGACAACATCCCCTGATATTTCTCCTTCTCCCAGACTTTTAACAACTTAATCCCCAGCCCTCCTGTAAATCTCAATATGCCCCCTTTCCTAGAAAGCCAGAAATGATTTTCCAAGGCTGCACAATGAGTTGGAGGCCCTGCCTTCTGCTCTGGAGATGAATCCCCTTAAGGACCAAAAATGTCATTGACTCGTTTTATCTCTGACCTGACACTGAGAAGATGCCCCAGCCAGACATTTGATAAGCTCTGAGCTTCTGGAAGCACTTTCATGTTGATGAATCGCAAACACGTAGAGTTTGATCTTGCCTCCCTCTGCTCCAAGTCACCTTTGCACTCCACCTACTCACGGGTCACTGGCAGCCTGAAGGTTTATTCCTTGCCTATGTCAGGATCTAGTAGGCTGCCTGCCAAAATAAGTAGAAGAAGAGCCTGATGTTCCTCCCCTTCCCAGTGCATCCCTGCTTCATGGCTGTGGTATACTTCTCTGTGGCACCATGCATGGTGTCAGATACCCTGGGTGCATCTCCATGGGGTGGGGTGGGACTTTAGCCCTTGCCCAGCCTTAAAGCACAAAGGAGACCAGAAGAGCAAGAACCATCTGATTTCAGGTGCAGTTAACAATGTTCTTACTTACAACTCCCTCTGGCTCCTTTCCTAGCGGATACACCATCCTTCTGCTCTTGTCCTGAGCTGCTGTGTGGCATTTTCACGTGGTGTTAAACAGTTGCTGTGTCTCACCCTCAAGAAAAGAGCACTAGTGGGTAGCAAAATGCCCTTTTCACCCTCTATCTGCACTGGTGGGATGTGGTGTGACATAGTGTAGTAATCTTTGGGAAAAGTCCTTGAAAGCAGAAAAAAAGGAGGCAAGTTGACCCTTTTTCACTTAAATTCACTGTGAAAGTGTCCACTGACAATCTCGTAGAAAACTGCAAACCAAAAAAGAGGTTTTTGGTTTTTTTGGCTACAGAAATCCTTTGTGCATACACTTCCACGTGTAACATGTAACATTTTGACAATGGCTGTTGGGCTTGCCAACCCGCAAGGCTCAGGCTCTGTGTTTAGATTATTTCTTCTTAGAAGTTCCCAGATCTCCCAACCAAAATAAATCCACCCTTGTTTGGGTTTCCTGACCGCGTGGGATCGAACGTGGCTGCAGCCGTACCACACACGCTGCAAGCGCTGTTTGCATCCCGTCCATCTGAGCTGAAATATTTCACACTGGGATGTGCTTTGCAGATAGCAGGGCAGCCACAGGCTGACCCTCCAGCTTTCCCACTGGGTTTGTGTAGGACAAGCCAGGAGTGGAAAGCTGCTGCATCAAGTGGGCAGCTTGGAAAGACAGCAAAAAATCTGAAGCTGAAACGTGGCGCCTGTCCTAAAGAGGGGAGCATGGATTGAGCTCTTTCCACCTTTAAAAATCATTTTTCTCCTTGCTCTGTGCGGATGGTATCTCTCCTGGCTATCCCCAGCTAGGGTTTTGTGAAGATGCCCATCATCTCAACACATGGCTGCCACGTGTGTGCTTGTGTACCACCAGACGCTCTCATTTCCCAGCGAAATGGGGCACTCAAGGGGACACGGATCATTTAGGGAACGTGTAATCAGATACAAAGATTGCTTTGTGCGCACACACACCCCCCAGCATGGAAGCAAGCTGGAAAATAAATTTGGAAGGTAACTTCCACTGTCTTTCTGCAATTCTGAACTGGAAAGACCAAAAAACTGCAAAAAAAGCACTGTCTGAAGTGGTCTGGGCTCCCTGGGATGCTTTGCAGCCCTGTTGGGGGTGGTGATACAGCTACCAAAGGTATCATCCGGGCTTGTGCTGCTTGAGGTGGTGGGGATGGGGGGAAGGGGACTTGTGCCTCACCAAGACCAGGGAGAGTTGGAGGGAAGCACTGAGTCTGCTTTGCCTCTGCTTTGCACTGTGGAAAATGCTTTCTGAAATGCTCTGGGAGTGACGATGGCAATTCTGAGAGGAATCTGCAAATGTAAAGGTGCTGGGCTGTGTCCTTGCTTTCTCAGTCTCCTCTCACAGGCACAGCCAATTGTATATGTAGCAGAAGGTTGCTCCAAAATGGGTATCAAATCCTGGGAGCGTAGGGCTCGGGGGTATCAGATCCAGCCGTTGAGTTTGCAGACATTGCATCAGGCTGTTCCCTCTTCACTTCTCATCCTTAACTCTTCTGCATTGATCCTGCATGGTATTAAAGAGCTGCTGTGTGTTCTTCCAGAAAGGGACATCCTTCCCTGGCTCTTAAAAGGCAGAGGCGTCTGGTACAAAGACAGGCTCAAGCAGAGGTGTTTATTCCAGGTTCCTCCTGTGCAGAGGTTACTGGATGTCCATATTTATTATCTTGTGAGGTGTCCTGATGCAGCGAGGACCCGGTCTTGCTGTACCAATAGCCAAAGCATTCTCAATCCAGCCAATGCAAAATCCTGGTATTACTCAGAAGATGAATGGGAGTATAAAAGTGCAGGGTATGTGTCCTGGAGGCAGTTTTCCCTGCTTGAGCCCAGAGTGGGGCTAGTCTTAGCTCTAGTCCTCACTAGACACACAGGTGCTCAGCATCAGGAGCTATCAGGACAAGAGAAGACAGGTAGAATGCCTTTGTGCTCCTCACCCGTCTAGGTGTGCAGGCAGAGCCCATAGAAGATGTCCCAGTCCTGTAGCCCCAGCTCTGCCCTGCTCAGCATGGGGTGTGCTCCCGAACAAAGCAGGAGCAGAAATGGTCAAACCAGACTTTTGCAGGACCTGTTTCTGAAAACACCTGCATCTCTGAGCATGAGTCAGCTGCTTCTCATTTGAATGTGCTCTGCATCTCACCCTGTCCTTCCTGTGAAACCCTGTTGGGGGATGATGTCCACCCAGCACCGACCCTGTCAGCTGCTGCAGCTCAGGCAGAACCGCTGGCAGCTGCCCAGCCTGGGCACCAGCCGCAGCCCTGGCTCTCGACATCAAATGTATGTCAAACCCACTGATCAGCAGTGGCTGGAAACAACCCGGTGACATATTTTTCCACTGGAAGTGTATCAGTTCTTAGAATGTTATTCAAAACAAGAAGAGAAAAAAAAAACACTGCTGTGTACAGATTAACATTTTACCTTTTTTTTCACATCTGGAATGACTTTTGCAAGTGCGTTTTCTACTATGTGTTATATATAACACTGCTCAGTGCTATCTATTGACCCGCTCTGTTACAGAATATCTGAGTGATGCACTGCCCAGTGCCTTAGCTCCATTGATCAGGGCGATCACCGCTCACACCTCCGAATGCTTAGTGATACAGTAGGTACAAAACACTTAACGAGCACTAAAAGGACACTTTGATCCTTAAATCTTAATTTGTCCTTTAAAAATATTTCACACATACTACTGCTTCCACTGCCTTGGGTCACTTTGGTCATCTTCCTGTGAACCTACATTGATTTTTTTTGTTCTCCAGCAAATCACACTAGTTTCAGTAGCAAATAAATCGTGCTGTTCCTCCTCTATAACTAAACCAAACCTCCTGCAAATGTTTTCCCAGAAGGCTTGGATGCTATCATGTAATTACCACCCTGTCTGCATGCACAAACGAGTGATATCTGGAACAGTTTGCTGAAAATATGCCATGTTTGAAGTGTGAAACTGTACAAAAAATTACATTTTTATGTATGTTTACAAGGAATTAAAAGTCAGACGTAGGAGAGATTAACAGACATTCTAACATCTTTGGGAAAAATAATAGTAATAATCTATTGCTATGTACTTAGTGCCACACAGTCATTATCGTGTTGATGACTCAGTACATAGTAGGGAATGAACCAGAAGGGGATCAAGTGTCCCCAAAGAGAGGTTCATGCGACTTATAAAAGGCTGTGGAGTCCACTATTGGTAAAGGATTGCCCTGGTAGATAATTTAGATGCTTTTCCCTTAGACTGCACTGTGTCCTTTGTGCGTAGAGAACAGAGTAAGTACGGAGCTCTTCCAGGGGAAGCAAGACCTCTCCCAGGACATATCGCGGTTTTCTTGAAGCACAGCTATGCTCAAAAGTTGATGAAGCACCTGTCCCAGGACCACACTGCTTGTCCTTGTGCAAAGACACCAGAGATCCTTCATCCTCTTTCCCTCTTAGCATCCCATTTTTGTTCTGCCATTGATATTTATTTGTTTGGGCTGCATTAGAGACAAATGGTGGATCACAGCCCTTGTATATAATGTGCAAACATGGGATGAAACTACAGAACTTGCCTTAAAGTGATTATTATCTAGAAAATAAGTTAATCCTGGGGGGGGGGAAGCCAGAAAAGCTCACAAAATAAAGATGTTCTTCACACAGTTTGCCTGAGCTGAGTTAGCTCAAGAGAAGTTTACATACAGGGCAAGTTATCTTGGGCGTTAACTGGGAGGCCCGCAGCAAGGAAGATTTTCTACCTGTCATTTTATTAATATAGGCTTGAGGGGTTTTATTTTTTTGCTGTGTTTTTTGGTGACAGTGGCACTTTTTCAGCCTTTGGGAATTACTTTGGCATACAGATGAATAGCATAGTTCGGATGAATAATCGCAAGGTCCCTAAAGTGGGATGAGGCCATAGGCTGCCCTCGCCACTTGCCTTCCACTTCCCGTAGGATGTCACCCTCCGGTTGCAATGTTTTCACATGGATCAAGCAGTTTCATCGCACCTAAAGATGCTCCTTAACACTCAGCATGAACAGCTTGGTGTCTGATCCACAAGGAGTCACGAATGGCTGAGCAGCACTGCAGGTCTCCTCTCTCACTGGGACTTGTGGTCGGCTCCAGGCAGGAGCTGGTCTATCCGGTCTATGAGGCTGTGCAGGGAAGTCCGGCAGGAGAGGATGGAAATCCCATCCCCTGAATCATTTAAAACTCATCTGCGCTGGCCGCAGGGAAGAGCCCTGAGCTGGCAGGAGGAGGAGCAGCTGGGCCGCCTCAATTGTACAATTATTTATTTATTATTTATTCCCTGCACAGCCCTTACCCATTGCTGGGCGCGGCCAGGACGCTGCATGTGCAGGAAAGTTGTAGGAGCAACACAGTCTTCCCAGGTCAAAGAGGAGGAGACAGCTACAGGATTCCACTTTGAAGCAAGGTTTTAAGAGCTCTGGCATGTTCTTGACCTAAAAACATTGGCCCGAAGCAGGTGTCCACATTGAACCACCTGCACTACTGACTGACTGAGTCAAGGTTTATCAAGACACACTTTTCCTGAGTGCAGAAGGGGCTGCAAATCTGTACGGTTTAAGACTTCCGTGGCCAGTGAATCCTCTAGACTAAAAATAATAAATAATACTGAAAACTCTGCCAACTCCCTGCAGTCAACCTCAGCTCCAGAGTTCAGAGGATGCTCTGACCAACCATCTCAAAGCTCCTATACTCTCCACTCCTGCCTTGTAAATAGTGGGGATAATGCCTGGATGCTGATATGTTTTTAAGCTGGCAACTGGGTTCTTTTCTAGCCAGGAAAGGGAACGGAAAGAGTTATAAGGGCGAAAAAGTCAAAAGGTAGTGAAAAGTATGTGTTGGGATTGCCCTCTCCTCCTGCATCAACTTCAGAAGGCAGGGAAGGCATGAGATGTTCTGCTTCCCTTTGTATTTGAAAAGATTTAGATCTGTATTATTTTTAAGAAAGAAAACAATACGTGACATAAACCAACACAACCTCCATTCTAGTGAGGAAGCCAGCCTGTCCAGGAAAGGACTTTCTTATCTCAGGATATAACTGAAATCAGGCCTCCGAGGCTGGCTGCTCTCAGAGCGGTGATTTAGGCATCTGCCGGGTAATACCCTGGTTGGTTTAAAATGCGGCGTCGGAATTAGATTTAATTCTAACTACATGGCTCAAGCACCAAGTGTTTTGAGGTTAAGATGCGGCGTTCCCGGCTTTAAAGTTCGCCTGAGAGTTATTGCTTGATGTTGTAAATGGACTTAAGAACTGTAGGAGACGGTTTTTCATTTCAGCCCTGATACAGTAAGCCACTTAAACACTTGCTTATGTCACACTGAAATAAAAGGGATTTATGGACATGGCTATGCGCTTTGCTGAATCAGAGCATTTTTGCTGAGTGCTATTTAGAGGAAGCATGAGAAATAACCTGTGCAGATGTCCCTGGGTGATGCGGGAGCCCGAGCAAGGCTGGAAAGCGCTGCGCAGAGGAAACGAGGAGCCTCTGGGCAGGCCAGGAACTCTTTTGTCAGCTCTCAAGACAAAACAGGGAAGTCACAAGGTCACTCAGCCTGTAGCTCGCCTTAATTTTTCTCCCATTGCTCCCCGTCGGCATCTACACAATGGCTGGGTTGCGTCTTTCGCGGCGTGCTTCCGCCGGGCTGACACCATGGCTGACACTGTCCCACCTCCTTTCTCAAGCAGGACTCTTGCTTTCTAATTACTGAAGCTGTTTTTTTCCTTTCCTGACAAATGAGCGTTTGTAGAAATGATTGCAACACTTGATGCAACCCCTGTTAAATACATCCCTGTGCAGATCCCCCATGCATTGGGTAGCGTCAAGCTCCTCCGAGGGATGGCAGCACTCCCTTCCTGCAGGATAGGAGATGTTTTTAAGAGCTGTATCTGTAACCATGGTTTCAGCAATTTCATCTCCATTCCCTAGTCCACGGGTAAGGACATTGATTTTTCAAGGGGTGGGATAAAGAGGCTCACAGGGAAAGCCAAAGGCCGTGCACATGATACACTCCTCCAGTCCTACCAAACCTGTGGGAGATGCTGCATCATAGTCAGCATATATTTTCTGGCCATTCAATCCAGCTATGGATTACGTATGTATTTCACAGAGCCTCAGAGCGCTTCCATAACAGGGAAACCCATGCTGCATTAGAAGGTGGAGTCTGGTTATGCATCAGCTATCACCAACTTTTCTTCGCATCACCATTATCCACATCTACAGCATCTCTCCTGGGCCCACCTTTTCAGCTCCAAAGCTCCATTTGCCACCAAGTTCCCTTCCTAAAAAGGATGCTTCTGTTTCTTTGAATATGCAACATCTTCATTCTCCTACAGAAGTACTGCTAGAAAACGGCAGATGCCTGAGGATACATCTGGGATACCCTTCCTAGGGAAAAAACAACTGGCTTACAGCTAACCTCTCCTGCTCGAGAGCGCCAAATAGCCTTTCCAATAAGAAATCATCACATGAACAAATTTGAATGGTAGAAGTATTGTCTAACGTGTTCCTACGCATTGTAGTGAGGAACATTTGTACTTCTGTATTGGCTTATTTCAGAAAGGTCAGCCCATGTTATGTACTGTGTTGCTGACCTTTACAGACAGGGCAGGCTATATAGACCTGTGTTCCCTATGCCAGGAGCCTTGTACCAAATTAAAATCATTTTTCTCCCTCTTGAAAAAATAATTACACACCAGACTTTCCACTTTTGGTTTAGGAAAGACTCATGGAAATAAATGGTAAAAATGAGGGCCGTATTCAGAAACAACAGTTTCTCCTGTCTCCCCATCCTCAGAACTTTGAGCCACCGAGGCTCAGGTGGAAGCCAGCCTGCCTGAATATGGCCCTTTCTGGTGAAGGGGAAGGTCAGGGGAAGTGGGTGTGCACGAGGGTGTTGGACCTGGAAAGCAAGATGGCATGAGCAGTGCTGCAAACCACAGTGACGTGCATGCCAGCGCAGGGTGGCATGCAAGCCCCGCGGCTGGGACAGACGAACCAGATTTACACCAACAGTCTTCTCACTCCCCTTCTTCAGGGCTTGCTCCCACTAAGTCACAACCAAAGGACTGCAAAAACAAGCAAGCTCTGAGGGCAGGCCCCTCTGGGCAGAGCCTTGCCTGCTCCCCAGCCACCCAGCCAGTGCCGCTCCCCTTCCCACCACACACAGAGCCAGCTGTGGCCAAATCCCTTCTCCCCAGGTGCCCATGCAAGGATTGGCTATGTGGCTCAGCTCTCTGCACACCATCTTGCAGTCGTTCTCATCCCCGTCACCGTCAGTATTATTTACTAGGTGCTGATGCAGACCAGTGACTGGGGAGGATGCTCTGCGAACACATGGACTAAAAAAGAAAGATAGTCCATTTCTCTAGGATCTTGAAGTGTGAGTGTAGGACAGGAGATGACAGATGGATGGAGGCAAGCAAAGAGACAGTGCTGGTCAGTGTGACTGACAGCCGCTTGCAAGACGGCCCTGATTCAGCAAAGTGAAGTGCTGCCACATGCACAAAATAAATGGTGCAGGCATCGAAAAGACACCACTTTTTCCCCTCTCTCTCTCCCTACAAGCTTAGGAGTTGCCAGGATGACAAGGCAGTAAGAAGTGGTCAAGTGGGAGAAGGATGTTTAATCTAACAGTTTATTGTAATCAGGGGGCCGTCATCTCTCCCTATGTCTTTTTAGTGGGTCTGTCCAAACGCCGAGGAAAGCGACACCGATTTTTGTGTATTCAGCACAGTAATTGCCTCCCATACAGGCACCAAGTGTTTAGGAAATATTCTGCCTCCAATTATAATTTCTGATTTGAGTCATGGAAGAATAGGCTGTATTGCTCTTTATTTCTGCAGTCACTGGCTAATGAAACGTGCCACGGATATTTATAGAACTGCCATTGTAAATAGCATTTGCATTTGGTGCCTTTGAGTTATTTAGTGTGACGGTGCTTTCACCAGGAGGGTTTTTTTCATTTTGAAAGGGAAAGGTTCCCTTTGGAGCTGTTTCCTCCCGCCGCCTTCGCTGTTTGTGTTGGATGGAGCAGTTCTGTGGGCAGTTGCTGATAATTTAGTGACGAAGTGACGGGTGTGCAGGGATTAGCTGAGCGCGGTGCAGGTTTTTCGGCTGTGTCACAGATAGTTTATAGGATTCTCCGGGACAACGTTTGGAGTTACAGCAAAGATGAATAGAGAGGACAGCAGTCGACAGAGCAGTTCATGCCGCAGAGCAAAACAACTGCCAGCCTGCCTTCCCTAGGAAACTCATTGTGTAAATATTTGCTAGGAGTCTCCAAAGGACGTTTAAAGTCTTGTGATAAAGGTAACTAAAATGTCCTTTCCTTGAGAAAAACAGCGACGATTCGGAAGATCCCACGAGAAACCACGAGAGATATTTCCTTTCTGTAGCATCCCCATATTAGAGTGAACAAGCGTGTACGTCAGGTCTTGTTGTCACTGATGGATCTCAAAGCATTTTGCAAAGGAGGTCAGCATCAGTTTTCCCATCCTCAAGGTGCAGAAGCCAAGGAGCGGAGAAAGCACGCGTGCCTTGTGTATGATCAGCTCTCCTGCACACTAATCCAGCACCTCATCCACACAAAAACATTGCTTCAAATCTTCACGTGCCTTACAAGCACCATCTGTGTTTGTGTATTGGAGATATATTATCCCTAGTCTTTACACACTTATGTACATAAATGACAGAGCTTTTCAAAAGCACTCGTGTTCAGCTCTTCAAGTGCTCGGGGTCGTGCCGCATGTGCAGGCACTAAAAGAAGTGGCAGATTTTTAGAAAAATGTGATGTACTGAGCTGTTTTGAAAAAAAAATCTGTTCTGTATTTTGGCGCATAATTTCCATCTGAGTTTGTGATAAGTCTGGCCCATGAAATGCATGTGGCCCATATTCACACCCGGCGTGTGCAGCTCCCTCCCATATGGATGAACTGTTAGCACTCAGGAGTGTGTAACACAGTCCCATCTCTTCGCATGTCTTGAGAAACATTGGAAATTTGGGGGGTTGATGTGGATACAGCATCCTTGGCTGTCGGAAGGCTCTCCTGGGCTAAGCACTAGAGCCCGACTCCAGGTATGGGACAAGCCATGTGCAAGAGCCTGAGCAAGCAGCAGGCACAACTGTGGAGCTCACCTGGGAATTGTCTTACCTAACTCGAAATGCCTGAAAGTTCTCTCCATGTTGAGCATCAAGGGCATCTCGACTGTTAGGTTGAACTAGACACTTAACTTTTTACTCTCTGGAGTTAGGGTAGAGGGCTCTTGCGCTCCAGAAGGAAACTGGGGGGCTGTGTTGGTACAGGAAAACTCACTCACTGAGCTCACAGTGAAACCCAGGACTTGATCAGGAGCAAACTCCACGCTTCCCTGCCACATCAAGTGTCCTTCTCTTCTGTCAACCGCTCTGTTCAACCACTGTTTCTTGTCTCTTTGCTGGCATTTTGCTTTTCCTTGGTGAAGGGAAAACTGTGACTTTGTGCCTCTTAGCTCTCAGTTTCCCCGTCCTTCTCTGGGTAAGAGCCTTGGGAGTGGAGAACCTCGATTCACTCCTTGTAGTCGTTCTCCATCCAAACTCTGGTGCTGCTCAGCTCATGCTTAGTGACCTCCTGCTCCCATGTTCCCATCTATAGGGCTTTGGTGTTGAGTCCCCTTCTATGGTTACACAGGGAAGTAGAAGGGGTTTCTTGACTTGTCCCCCTATAGCCAGCCACAGCTCCATCCATTGCAGTGCAGCAGATGATAGCGCAGATCAGCCAATTTGCAAAGCATCAGAAGCAGCATCTTTCATGCAGGCAGACTGTGCTAAATCAGTTCCTTCTCGCTGTGCTTTGAAATGTTCCCATTTCTTGCTCTGACAAACTAGCAGAGTTTGTATTGATCTGATGATGCAAAAAAGCACATAGCGTGGGCTTCAGACACCTGGCGGAATAATAAAACAGAAAGGAGGGAGGCAAAGACTGGGGTAGTTTATCTTATATCAAGGAGGATGTCCGTCTTCTACCTTCTTTTCTTTTCTCTTGGAAAGCATCACTTGTTTCTAAGGGAAGTGAAAAGCCCCATGGCTGGGCATCCTGTCTACAGAAGGAAATACTGTGGCAGATCTACAGCCACATACGTTGTGGTCCTTCTGGGCTTCAAGGTATCAGCCAAGACAAAACCAGAAGCTCCTTCACTGTCTGTGTTGGTATCTGTGGCTGGGAGCAGGGACCAGTGTTGGGTCTCTTTCTCCCCCTAAGGCTGTGCAGTGGCTGATGCATCGTCTCCAGCTCCTGGAGCAGCTCTTCACCCTTTCTTGTGCAGAAATGCCTAGGTGGAAACAGCCTGTAGGCCACCATCTGGGGTCACTAGCCTGTAGCATGAACCTTCAAACCACTGAGAGGCACAGAAACAAGGTGACACTAAAGAAATAAAGCATATGCCTTGCTGCGTGCTCACAAACTGTGTGATCAAACTATAAAGATGATCGTAGTCTTTGACAGCCACTTTGCTGATGGACAGAACTGCTGGGGACAAGCTGATCTGAAAGCAGTGTATCTTCGCTCCCTTCAGCCCTCCTCCTTCCCCCTTTCCTGCAAGTGATATTCATGAAATGCTATACAATTAGTCAACCATAATGTGCTGCATTTCAGAGCTTCGCTTTAGTCAGATACTTCATGTTACCAGCTGTTTGCATTTGGGATTTCTTTAAGCAGTGAAAGCACTAAGGGGATACGAAACTCTGGGTTGGAAAAGCGTGGAGAGCTAAAGAAGCTCCACACGGAAAGCAAGCGCTTTGCTGAAACACTAAAGCACAAAGTCAAACATCTCAGAAAATTTTCCCTCTTCCCCCTTTCACCTTCCTTTATTCTTATTTCAACTTTGGTATAACCAATGGAGCGTAACACACAAGAGCTGGACTGTGTTTCCATCCCTGCCATCACGTGTTACCGCCATGATAAACTCAGTGCTTTATCTCTTGCCTTGGGTAAACTCATATTAGGACTGAAATATCAGTGCATACTCACCATCTTGGGGATGCAGCAGATACGTGACAGTAAGAGGACGAGAGAGATGCCGAAGCGGAGCTCAGCCACTGAGTTTTATCCACAGTGCTGCGTGGTGCGGTGCTGGGGGGGAGCCCAGCAGAGAAAGCTTGCGGCTCCCTGCACCCACGAGAACACGACCCACATCACTCTTATTCCAAGCAGGGCAAACAATTACAAAGCCCTTCTGCAAGCCTCTGGCGTAGCTTTACAACTGAGCTGAAAGCTGTTTAATACAGAGTTCACAGAGAAAAATCTCACTCACCAACTAATGTACCTTATGAGAAGCCATATTTTGCATAACGTTACTTACCAGAGGAAACTCTCGTAAGAAGACAATTTATTGCCATGGTGGTAACTGCCTGACATTTATGACAAGCCTTGTTTTACAAGGCTTTCCTTTGGCTGCAATGCCAGGGCTCCAGTTGTGCTCACAGAAAATGAGAATGAAAGCGATGTTATTTAGTGCACACGATACTCCAGAAGCGTGCTGGTGTGAGTAACAATGGGGGTAAAGTCTGCTTGGACTGCATGGGATTGTGCATGCCAGGATTGTAAATTTGGGATGAGTTGAAGGGTAAAGCTCGTTTCAGCTGAAGTTGTCTCATAATAACCTCCATATCTTTCATGGCCAGCTTGAGGCTCAATAGAGCTGTTGGCACATCTGAATTTTTGCGATGGGGAAGAGGCCAGGGCCAGGGTAAGACTCAATCTGTCCTGGCCCCAGGAAAGGGGGAGATGGATGTAGGACAGAGTTGGCAGGAGTGAGGAGAGCAGCACCCAGGAGAGCCTGGTGGGGTCCCGCGCCGAGAGCTGGTGACCAGCAGGGTGAGGGTGATGCTGCTGGAGATGGCCAAGGTTGCAGACCCGCTGGCAAGGGCCACGCACT
>NW_008824544.1:2957906-3022631 GCF_000699105.1 Pygoscelis adeliae | reverse complement strand
CTCCCTGGGCTCTCAGAGCCAGTGGGGGGGCATTGCCACTGCGCAGCCGGCAGCCCTCCACCACTGCCTCCTGCCTGCCAGAGCATCCGGCCCCATCAAGCCACAGGAACAGGTGATTTTTAACCTGCAGAGCTAAAGCAGAAAGCCAAGCTGTCCTCAATTAACCCCCTGAGCCCACATCTCCTGGCTCTCTGCAAGGCGGCTTTGTGCTGGCGGCTCAGCTCAGCTGTCACCAGTGGGGAGAGGTGATGGGTGAGGGCAGAAATGCCCAGGGTGCTGAGACAGCCGTGTCTCCAACAGCCTGTACCCTCCCTGCTAGGCTCCCATGGACCCTCTGCTCCCTTCTGGTGATGCTTTCGGACTCGCCATGGCAAGAAATATCACTAAATTGAGCTGGGGATCCATGCAGCACTCAGGAAGGTGCCTTGGCGGTGGGTCCCCAGGGGCCTGAACTGCTCTGCGGGGCTGAGCTGGGTCCATGCCGCCATGGGTCTGGGCATGCGTGAGTGCCGTGGGGTGAGCCCCACCGGGGAGGCTGCCTAAGTCGTGCTGAGGAAGGGATTTCCAAGAGCCAAAGAGGCTTAGGCAGTCCATATCCCATTAGCAGATAGCAGGATTGTGCCTGTGCCTGTGTGCACTGAAGGGCTTTGTGGGGCTGAGTCCAGATCTGTAACTCTGCAAAGCAAAATTGTTCCTCACTTACGGTGCTCTGTGCAAGGGGAGAGCCAGGAAAGGGCTTGACCGACTGTAGAGAAGTTTCCTCGGGCTGTGGCTCATTTATTTCTTAGCATCCCAATCTACAGAACCTTGGAAGAAATAATCTTCTGTACCTAAAAGTTTTATTGATATTATTTGTTAACAGTTGTAATAAACTATACTGGTATGGAAGCAACTTTTGACCAGTATTATAATATCACGAGTGGCTGCTACATCTTAAATAGGACACCCCGAGTAGGACAAGCCCATTTTGGGATTCAAGCCCAAATGAGCAGCTGGTGCAACCCCGGAGAGCACCATCAGCACAGCCCAGGGAGGAGCCTTGCTTGCTCTGTGCTACCTCTGGGATGGTTGAATCCTTGCTGTTGAGGGGTTTGGGGGAAACTTGTCTGGATGTCTCCTCCACCGGCCAAGCTGGCTGTGAAGTCGGAGGCTGCGGTATGAAATGTCGGGGCCCCTGTGCTGCAAACTGTCCCCCTGGCCTCATTTTTCACACTGGAACGACCTCCTCCCAGCAGCTGCGTCCAAGCAGACACCACACACTGCTCCATGACAGCTACCGGGGTGGCTTTTCTTTTTTTCCTTCCAGCCTTTTCTTTCCCTTGGTGCCTAAAGAAGGGGGATTAATTTAATAAAACAAAAACACACAACACTAGTGATTTGCAAGTTGCATCAGCACTAAAAGACATCAGTCTGCCACGGGAGCAAGAGGGAAGAGACACACCAGCACTGACGAACTACACAGTAAGGGAAAACAAAGGAAAGCAATAAACCAGCAGGGTTACTTTGAGGACTACTCTATGCTTGTTGACATATAGACCAGACATAGGGTTATCAACAGGAAGGAAAGAGAAGGACTAGTCAGCAGTCGTGATAGCTGCGCAGACAAAATAAGTACAGCAGTCTTGGAAACTGATATCCTAATTTATCATTGAGATAGGTACAGGATAGAAAGTGAAAACTAGCCTTTAAACAACAATTCAACTCAGTTTTGGCATACCTTTTCTCTTACATGATATAGGCAGAGCAATCAATGTAAGAGAGGGAAAAGAAACTAAAACCATGAGAATTTACTCTTCATTGCTAGCCATGGTCACTTTGAGACGGCAACCACAAGTGGTGCCAGTTTTTCCTGTCCTCCCATAAGCTGAGCTGGCTAAACTCAACCTTGCAAACAAAACATGCATTTTAAGCATCTTCTGGGTAATACACCTAACATCAACCACCACAACAAAAACAAACAAAAAAAACCCAAACAACCCAAAAACAAAAAAAACCACAAACTGAAAGCACCACAGTGAATTAAAGCCTCCAGCTTGCACCAGGGGAGCCGGCAGGCACGTGCCAAGCTGGAAAGCTGAGCGCCCTGACACACATGCCTCTTCTCTCTTGCAGATGACGGAGGGCCGCAGATGCCAAGTGCACCTCCTTGACGACAGGAAGCTGGAGCTCCTTGTTCAGGTAGGAACTGCATGTTTCACCATGCGATAGCTTGCTACGGCTGTGGATTTTTGGCTGGGTGGGGAGAGAAAAGAGTTTTCAGCTGGTTTTCTCAGCAACTTCATGGTGCGATTGCCTGCAGAGCTTAGGGAAGCTGCATTAGTGCTGGGTGGGGAGGATCTGCAAGGACATATCTGTGTGGAGGACTAATTCAGGATGTATTTTGATTTATTCTGTGCCAAACCAGTACTATTAACTGCCATTGAGAAGGAACGCAGCTCTGGTCATTTTTGGCACTGTTACTATATCACTTCGTTATTTTTTGAGGCGTTGCTTAGCTTTGAGAAATGTATTTCATCTGCTTAAAATACCTCCAGCATTTGTTTTTATCTTCTTTACTCGCCATCCTAAGTTGCTGGGGTATGATGCCAGGCTCCACACCAGAGGTGGCTGTGCCCCACGCACACACCTGTGCCGGGAGTGCAGCCGGCAGCAGAAGAGGCTGCGGTGGTGGTGCCACGGGCAGGCATTGCTTGAGACATTACAGAGGCTGTAAATCACGTGTCAAACACAAACATGCACTAAAATAAGTCAGCGCTCCATCTGCCTTATTTTTTATTTAAAAAAAAAAAAAAGGAAAATTAGGAAAAACGAGAGTCTGGTGCTGGCTGTGTCATGATGGTCTGATGGAAGCTGTAGTATCCTGACCTTTTCTGACAATTTTGGCTCACGTCTTGGAGATCACTAACGGGTTAATAACAAGAATCAGAAGAATGCCTTTCCTTTCATAAAGGCTGCCGGCCAGCCACAGGCAGCCCAAGCAGCAGGAAATGAAACTTCCCATAGTGCCCAAACCACCCCCCCGCCGCAGCTGATAAGCTGGGAGGGGGGGCAGGATCCTACCCAGCACAGGCAAACCTGAATGGGGATTTCTGAAGGCGACTTGAATCGCCGGAAGCACATTCAGCCTCGCTTTCTGGAAAGTTGCTTAAAAATACCATTAACAAAATGTTAATGGGTAACGTTTTTTCAAGTACTTAGTCACCAAGGAGGTGAAATCTCTTAGCTCTCCGAGACACTCGGAGTGCCCATGAATGAGCCAAGCCAGGGCTGGAATGAGAACACCTAAATCAGGATGACTAATTAAACCAAAACACCATACCAATGGTCTCAGCACGGCAAGCATCCCTGCACCAGGCTGCACCAGGCTCGCTGAGGCTTAGCAGCTGGCTGGGGGAAGTTCAGCCACCTTCATCACAAGGATGCAGCACTTGGCTTCCTATTTCATATAAACGCCTTTTTCATTTTTTCTTAGTTCAATGAAAAATGAATGGGCTATTGGAGAACAGCTCTGCTAAAGCACTGCTCACAGTATTAATAATCACAGTTTAAAATATACTGTGGGAAATCTATATGAGCTGTCCTGGCCAACCTGCTTATTTGGGGTTTTTTATCAATAACAAAAAAACCACAGTGAAGATGACAGTCGAGGAGGCTGGTTTGGGAAGCTCTGTGTCCATTTCTGAGTAAGCAGAAATAATATCACGTGATATTATTTTTTTAAGTGTTCGATCACACCTTCAGTGGGAACTTCTCATGATCAATATAGGAAGTGAATTGCTCTGTAAATCACACTAACTAGTATGCAAGTGACCCATGACTGAATTTTATTTGTACGATAAATCGTTTCGCTGTTTTTAACTAACATATGAATGGGGAAAGCCAGGAGATGCGATTATGAAAAATTCATACCCAGAAAAAGCAGTAGCTTCTGTTGCGTGCAGGTTGACCCAGCTCTCTGAGCAGCACCATGTGTGCAGGATTGTCCACTGAGGCATCTCAGATGCTTTTCTGGTTAAATGAGGCTTTTCAATGCTGTTAGGTAGCCTCTACTCAGGGCGATAGTAAATAAATCGATTTTGGGTGGAGCAGACAACAGAGGAAGAGGTTATTTGGATTCAAGTGTGTCTCCAATACTGATACTCTTTGCAGATGTGGGCACAACACTTTTGTTTGCCTGCCTGTAAAGCATGGGCAAAGCCACCAGCTTTGGGGTGGCTCTAGGGCTGCTCCGCTCAGGGCAGGAGAGGGCTGATGCTACCCAGACGGGCGGGTAGTGCTTTGCCCTGGCAGGTCCCAAATCAACTAGGCTCCCTTCAGGAGCAACATGCACTTTGCCAGGGGAAATCTCACCAACTGAGTTATTGTTTGTAACTTGTGCTGAGACTTCAGATAAAAGTTGCTTTGTAAGTTCTGAGCACCATTATTTTTTATTATTACCTTATCCCATAGCTGAACTGAACAAGAAGATGTACATAAAATGTTCATCCAACCCCGAGCTTCTGGGTGTCACTGCAAAGCTGCATTTTTCTGTGGGTATCTTGCCATGAGCTGAAATGGAGGGCTGGTCTGCTGGTTTATGCTGTGAAAGAGATTATTCCATAGTTGTGTTGGGCCTTAGCATCTAGAACTGCGTTGGCTTGAATCGCTCAGGAGCCGGGCTTTCAAATCCTCTTGTGAAATTTCCTCCTTCCCATCGACTCAACCTTTCCTGGAAGCTTTTCCATAGCTAATTTCACACTCCTAGGGCAAGTTTAGGAGAGACCACTGGGAATCAGTAAAACTGATTTCTCTGTCGTGGGTGAGATCAAAATACTGTCCTCACCTGGATCTGGCTTTACGCAGCCTTGCAGCACTTGCGTGTGCAATATCAAGTGCTCTGCTTAGAGAAGGGTTCAGGGGTCCTGCTGCTTGAATGGAAAGCTGTATTTTGGTCTGGAAAAAAACAGCAGAAGAAGCTGGGTCTGATCAAAGGAGGGAGATGGGTACAGTGACTCTGGGAAGCTGAAATTATTTCCTCTCCTGCTGCCTCGAGTGCTGCTGGGCAGAAACAGATGCATCTGGGAATGATCAGGGTGTTTGCAAAAAGCAGTGTATTAAGCAAATGTACTCCCTTTTTTGTTTGTGAATTAGCTGTGATCAGACTCAGGGGTTTATGAATATGTTGTTAGAAACATATCAATTGATGGTTAATGAAGACCATCCCTCAGGCTGAAGGAGGACGGCAAGCAGTAACTGTGCTCCTGCGGTTGCTCGCAGGAGTCAGCCTTGGCTCTGTGCGACGGCTCCGCCAGACCAGATTGAAATGTTTTGCCACCACAAATTCTCTCCCAAAACTACAAAGACCCCTCAGACTGGCCACACAGCTATTGCCAGTGGGACCCCCCACGCACATATGTTTTATTTGCATTACTGAGCCCCAAAATTAAGATTTTGGCTCAGAGGCAGCATTTATAACCCCTTCTGTCAATGCTGGCTTGCTTTGGTGTTGACACATAACGCAAGGGTTTGGGGTTACCACCGTCAGGAAAGTGATCCTGGATTTAGTCAGTCAAGGGGTCTTGACTGAAGTCTTTTCCTCCCAGGTCGAGCGGCTGCAGAGTGGTACAGCAGCAGCTAAGGAAAAGCAGAAACACAGGCTTTGCGGATAAAAGAAAGCCCTCCCCAATGTGTTTTGTCAGATAAATGCTGAAATTTAGAAGGGCTAATCATAAACGGAGACAGAGGAGGATCATACGGAAATCTCTTCCTGAGGGTCTGAAACTCAAAGCCTGTTTGACTTGGGATTAGGAAGAAGAGTTGCATTTGGTATGTGGCTCATTTGATAAATGCCTGTTGATGATCTGGTGTGTGTGGCAAGTTTACATAGGATATTTTTTTGACAGCATTTTCTTTCTGAGCAGGAGCAGAGCATGGCTCCTTGGATCTTCTTACAATCTACAGTCTGGTTTTTTTCCCGTTTCTGTTTGATGCATGTTTAGTTTCTAACACAGTTTTTTTTTAAAGTGTTTGGCTTTATGCAGCTAATCCTTTTCAGCGAATGAGTCCCTTTTCTTGCTTCTGGAAAATTGATTTGCTCACATTCCCTGCTCTCAGCCTCCCTATCTGTTATATTATTTCCCTGTGACCGTGTATCATTTGTCTGCTGCACATGAAAGGTTTGCGTTGCTTTATTTAAAGACTTTTGCGTAATTGGCAATTTGTTCCTTTTCATGTGAGTTTTTATAAACATGGCTTTTTTCTGGGCTGGCTGAATCAGGCAGCCTGGCTCACTCCCGGCTCCTGTGCTGGCTGCCGGTACCTGTTACCTGACGGCAGCTCCAGCAAATGTCATCTGAAGGTGTTAAGCCTCCTAATTCTTTCTCTCTGGAAGAGTTATTGCAGAAATGGAGCTCATCCGAGGCTTGTAGCAGAGCCATCTGTGGGGTCTGGAGGGCTCTGAAATTTGATCATAGGAAATAACTGGGCATTTTGTTTCTAACCTTCTCCCCGAGGAGCACTGAGCCCAATTTGGAAGACCCAGGGAGAGACGTGGAGGTCAGCACCACACTTGTCCATAGGTATTTGGGTGGTTAACCCACCTGGATGTCCATGTTACCACTTCTTAAGTAACTCTTGCTACCCAAACAGCTCAGGGTGAGCTAGGTAAGCTTGTAGCATTTCTATCTCCCAGCTGTGATGCAAGTGCATCCAAAAATACGTTAACAGCGATACATGCATATGTACAGCCAAAATTAATGGGATGCGCAGAACATCCCTTTCCAACCTTTTTGCCTTGCGCACCGACTCTGCTTTGAGCGGGTCAGGAGTCCTTCAGGAGCCCAGGACTTGTCTCCAGCGTGCCTGTTGTGCTTCAGCATCTCATCCACAGGAACCGCCTCCAAGCCAGACTGGGAGACGCTGGTAGCTGTGAGCCAGCGCCAGGCTGGTGAGATGCCTCGTGGGCTGGTGACTCACTGCCACACGGATGGCTGTCACCAGTGTGGCCGTCCCGGTGGAGATGCTCAGTTCAGAGCGCACTGGTGTCCCTTGCTCCTCCAGCCTCAGCCTCACTGGGGCAGGCTAAGTCATGCTGTCCTGGGGAAGACACAGCATCTTTTGAGAGCAATAACTCCACTAATAATGGTTAGAGGGAGAAATAAAATGTTCCCAAGATGCCGTTAGAGTTTTTGCAATATTTTCAGTATTGCTCATGGTCAGGAAATTGCAGTCAATGGGGGTTTACTCACATTTTCTTGCTGCCTCACTTCTGTATACCAATAAGTAGGGTGGTTACCTGGGCTGGCGTGGTGGAAAAACTGCAAAGGTTCCCCTTTAGGTGGTACTGAGGATGGCACCTGCCTGCCATCGGGGAGAAGCTGTGCAAATTTGCATACAGGTTTTGCATGAGGACCACAGCGATATATCCCATCCTCAGAGTGGGATAAACAAGCCCCAGGATGGGCCGAATCTCCCCTGGGAAGCCACAAAAATTGCAGAAAAATGGAATCCAGCCCTGATCCACTGCTGAAACTGGGGATCCCTTTAAAAGTACCAGCTCCCAGGCTGATGCAGAAATGCAGCCGCGCGGCCCTGACCGTAAATGGAGACGTTTGGGTGCCAGTAGCCGTCCTCGCTGTGCGGGAGAGGCAGCACAGTTCCCTGCAGTGCTTGCAGGCTCTGATCCAAAAGCGCTTTTAACCATCACTGTGGAAGGCAGCAGCAGCCAGCACTGGCCTGAGAGCAAGGAGGCAGGAGTAGGCAAGAGGGTAAGTACTGCCCTGCCGGCACCGCTGCCCTCCCTTACACCCTTGCAGGAGCAGCATGGTGAATATATCGCTGGGATTGCTTATAGGGCATGTTGTATAGGGCATGGAGAGCTGGGACGGGCTGGCAATGACGCCCTCGGTGAGTGTCCAAGGGAGGCTCCCTGCATCCACTATTCCCACCCAGCCTCTCCATACCTGCAATGAAGCAGCTGGAAAGTGCCCCTTCATCTTAATGCAAGGGCTCAGCATTGGTTTGACAACTGTCCTCTGAGTGGCTTTGTAGGTTGTGGGTTGGTGTGTTGCTCCTCTCCCCCAAAAAATGCATGTTTTCTGTAGGTCAAACAAATAACTGGAGACCAGGCTGAGCTCAAGTGGAGTTTCCTGCTATGAATCTGGCAGGATCCAGATTTCTCAGTGCAAGGGCACTGAGAAAAATGTGCAAAAATTGGATTTGGATCATAATTTAAAATGGGTTGGAGCTGAAGGGGTGCTCAGATCTGTGTTCTGGAAAGGAGGTTTTATTTTCCCTAACTGCAATGTTAGGACTCTGGTATAAGTCTGATTTCAAAAACAAATCCTGATTTACTACAGCAAGAGTGAGACTGTAGTCCAGCTCAGGAAGTGTTTGGAAAATTGCTAAGTAGATTTTTGAACATCTTTGGCATTAAAAATTATTGAGATCCACAGCTTTGGATCGACTTGGAAGCTATAGAAGGATCCTGCCAAGCAGTGTTTGAGGTGGGATTTACATCACTGGGGCGAAACATACAATTCCCCCTCCACAGCCTGTGGCTCCTGGCAGATAAACGGTGTGGAGCCATCTCTCTCCAGCAGAAAAGACTCCTCCTGGCCTTTCACTGACTCTCAGGTGCCTGTTTGAGAGTTTTGATCATTTTGAGCGTGGCTGCAAATGCGGCAAATGTAGGACTGCGTTTGGTCACCATGGGATGGGGAGGGATGGAGGAGAGATTGCTCTGCAAAAAGGGAGGTGGGAGCCCAGGCCAGCAATTCATGTCTGTGCTCTCACTGAGCAACCAGTGAGCTATGAGTTAAGAGCTTTTCTGCTGAAAAGTTGGCCTTTTACCAAAAAAATAACGTTAGGAAAATACGTTTAGCATTGCTCCGAGGGGAATGTGGTGCTGGGAGCGTTGTTGGCTTTCCCAGTCAGCGCACCTCCTGCAGGCAAGGTTGCTGCACGATACCTAGATGTTGTCTTAGACCGGATAAATGAAAAATGGACCAGGAAAGCCAGGTCTGCTCCCAAACCCAGCCTTTCAGCCTGCAAGGCGTGACTCTCTTGACCTGCTCTGCAGAGCCTCAATAAATGCCCTTCAAAAAGCATCTACCACCGCCATCCATGGCCTACAGAGCATCTGGTGTCAGGCTGGAGGGCTGTATCTCTGGGGTTCATTTCTCAGCTTAGGCTCCAACGAACCCAAAAGTCCACAGAAGTCAAGCCTGGCGGGGAGAGTGTTTGCTGGGAAATAGAAATGGAAGACCACAGGGGCAGAAGGGAAAGAAATTTGATGTGCAGAGGTGGGGAGTGAACAATTCAGCTTAAAAGCCAAAAGGGATCTCAGGCAGGGTGAAGGTGGCAAAGCAGATCCACTCAAGGTTGCCCTCGATTATGAGGGCAAAACTGAAGCGATTGGGGTCAGAAGGTGGAATGAACATCTCAGAGGGAAATCCTGAACAGGGCTCAGAAACTAGGGGTAAAAGAGCCTTTGCTGTGCACCCTGGCTTGGCTCCATCAAGGCCAACACAGTGGTGCTGGCCCCAAGAGGCTGGTCCAAGCTCAGCAACTCCCAGGTGTGCTGGGTGCTCCAGGCTACCCTGAGCTTACTGTGGGTGACCACAATGCTCAGTGAGAATGGACACGGCCCCTGTGCTACGGACGGCACTCAAGGGATGTACCTGCCAGAGGAGAACATGCGTTAAGGTCAGACACCAGCAAGGCAGGCTATGTGGAGCAAGCTGACAGGCCATGCTAGTCAGTGAGGTTCACCGGGAGCAGGATTTGAAGAGGGCATGTAGGGTGCACAGCTCCAGGGCAGGGATCAGCAGCGAGCCCAAACGGACAGGGAGTGTGGAGAGGCTCCAAGGGGATCTGCCATGCAGCGAAGGTCAATCTGGTCAAGCAGCTCTAGAGAAAGCAAAGCTGCGTCTAGGAAAGACAAGACTGGAAATTAATGAAACCCAGCAGGGATAGCTCAGTCCCTCCAAATTTGTTCCTCAGCCGCCTGCGGGTTGGCATAGGCATGGGAGGAGCATCAGCAGAAGATGGGACAAGTGGAGGCAGGGGGCAATAGTTGTTGGGAGCAAAGTGACCCTGGAGAATGAGTCAGGTCAGGACTGACCTTGCCTATGGCAGAGGTATTTCTGTGTCTCGAGGAGGTTAATTGCAGGGGATGATGCTTCTCTGGCACAGTAATGCTGCGCATTCCCCTTTCTGAGCTGCATGCTGGTTTCTGAACAGAGCTGAGTGCAGGGTTCGTCCTTTCGTGCCCTAAAACCCCTGTAACCCAGCCCTGCACATCTATCAGGTGCCACGTTTGGAGCCTCAGGGAACAGACTCCCACAGCAAAGTGCTTACAGCCTCGTAAGATCATAAACAGGGAATGGCAATCATGCTCGTCAGTGGAGTGAAATGAGGGTGTGATTTCCAAGGGCCTGCATAATCAATATCCCTATTATCAGTCTTCCAGAATAAATTGCATTTAAACTAATACAGGCTGGGGAGCTATCCATGAGCTGTCAGGAGAGAGATAAGCTGAAGACATATGTTTATTCATACCGCATATGCTGAGAGCTGGATACTCTTTATAGCTGACCAAATGTGGGTGAAGATATTCAGTATTTTTTTTTCAGTTGTTCTGCTAAAATTTGTCAAATAGCCTTAATTTTGAGCACACATGGAGCTTTTCAAACTTACGGGGCGGGGGGGGGAGCTAGTGACAATCCCGGTAAAACATCTGGTGAAGGGAGAAAGCTCTTTCCTTTCCAAAGAGATAACTCCTAAAGTTTTGTAGAGCATCAGCAATTTAAATTGTTGTGGTGATCTCCCACCACATACACCAGTACAGGAATGGCACATCCAGCATCTAATGGCTCTGTTATAGAGAAAACGTCTCACTCACAATTACTTGGGAGAAATTCAAAAATTCACTATTGTTTCTGCCCAGCTCAGCTGCTCCGTGGCTTCAGTGGAGCTTTTGTTCGTGCCTGGGCCAACCTGCGAGTGTTTGACAGTTGCTGTGAAATAAATCATTGTAGCCCATGAGATGCTGCTCCAGCCATGGACAACCCAATGTCTCCCAGCCTTGCTTCCCCCTCCCCGGGGCGACCGCGGGGCTCAGCCACAGGGCACCACCAAGCGCAAAGGTGGAAATAAATTGGGTTTAGCAGCAGGATGATGAGGCTGAAATGCATAGAGGTCCTTCTGCTCTCCACTGCTGCTCCTTTGTGGTAGACCAGCCCTTGTGTCGGTGCTGCGTCCTGTCCCTTGCCCCCATCCCCAGCTTGCCTGAGCACCTGCCTGATTCGGTCCATGGCGGTCACTGGTGAGGTTCGTCTCATTTAACTTGAGGCACGTACAGTGTGGGTGTCTGTGCCTGAGCTAGGCTTTTACAGGCGGTGGAGAGAGGAGGGCACTTGTAGGGCATGGCTGAGCTAATCCTAAAATAGATCATCTGAAATGAATCATGCCCCTTTCTCTCTTTGACTGCAAAAGGACTCTCTGCAATTAGGTCTTGGGTAGGTGTTCACGCTGTGGATGGTTATGTGTGACCAGATCAGTCCCGCTTTGGTTCTGACTCCCCCTTTCACATCCCCCTGCCTGGATGAGGAAATCCAAATAGTAAATTCAGGCAAGAAAGTGCTAAATGTGGCACAGGACAAAAGCTGCCTCCTGGAAGGCAATGGAAATGGAAATAGGAAATTATTTTTTTATAGCATGGTCTGAGAGAGCAATTTTGAAAAATAATAACGTATGTACCAGATGATTTCAGGAGATATTGAACAGCCTAGAAGAGTGTAGCTCAGAAGAAATGATGAGCAAGGCAGCATAGCAGATTTGCTTTCAAGCCAAGGTAAAAAATGTGCATTTCCAATCTGAGCTATCATTTCAGGATGGAGCATTTCCCCTTATTGCTGCCATTGGACTGTGCAGTACAAATACTAGGTTGATAGTGAATGAGAGAATCCAGGCTTGATTGTCTAAGCTACATTACTCGACTTATAGAAAATTGTTTTCTATTCCCTTTCCCTTTCCTTTTCAGCTACAAGCAAATGCAGCTTAGACAAAAGATCTCAACTTTCAGCCAAAAAGCTCTTCCTTTGGCACAGCACAGTGAGAGCCTTGGCCACGAGTGAGGCTCCTGGGCTCAGGGGTATTGCATGTAATGAGCAAAATGGGTCTTAAGCTGTTACCATCTCACTGGGAAACGGTTTCCTTTCCCTTTGCCTTGCTGCAGGTAACAACAAGTGGCAGCTGGCCGTGGCTGCGTGGTGTCAGGTTGGAACAGTTTGCCAGTAGCAATGCATTCGGGCTAGTTAGTTTAGCACAGCCCGCGTGTGCTCACACAGACACGGGTTTCAGCATCACACCTGGCAATGGCACTGAGCGAAGCAAAAAGGAGCCAGATCTGGCACCGTGGTACCACCAGCAAAGGTTGCTGGGGCTGGTTTGCCCCGCTGCCCATGGCATGCAAGGGAAAAGAGACACCTGCGACCACACAGAGGGGGCAGGAGGCTGGGGATGGGCAGAACAGGGATGCGAGGAGACCACGCTGCCCTTCCCGAGGGAGACCTGAGTGGTCCCTAGCCCTGCCCACCCCACCTCTCCCTGTCCAAACCCCATCTGTTCCCCCTGCCTTTGCCCAGGAGTGTGTTTTTTAGACCCAGTCTCTTTGGAAATGGTGCAAAATGCCATCCTCAAGTGATCAAGCAAATCTCCATCCCCCAGCCTTTGCCGTATTTCCAGTGTGTGGCTTGTTGGTCCTTTCTGTCTTTATTTCGGGGAAGTGCCCACTCATGAGGAAGCTTTGGGCGATCTGATGTCGAAATGGGTTTGTCTCTCTCCTTGGCGGTTTATTTTCCCAAATTCCCCTCTTCCCCCAGGGATGCTCTGGCTTGCTGACGGCAGCACGCCCGTGAGTTCGGTGCCCGGAGAAGGAGTAAGGCAGGCTCAGCATCCGCTGCGAGCACAGAAAGGCTGCCTGTGGCATTCGTGTCAGCCACGATACGGGATGTCATCAGAAAAACCATCAGCTTTTCTAATTTTCAGAACAGAGGAGAGGGCTCTCAGCTTATAATTGGGTCATGTTTTAAAAAAAAATGCATGACCTCATCATGAGCATCAAGACATGTGCTCGTTTTCCCCTTACATTCCTCTCCCGACCTCTCCCAGAGAAGCAATCCTTTTGGATGAGAGGCTGTTAATACAGATAGTATGTCTTTTACTTTCCCATCTATCTGCACTCAGAGACGGCTCATCACCATTATGTTTGAACGAAAACTCTTCTGTTATTACCTTTGCTGGGAAAGTGCCCATATTTGGGGAGGAAGAAGCACAAATCTAAACCCGCCTTGGGAGGAAGCTTCAGTCTCTGTCATGACTTTGAAAATGATGCTATCTTAGTAGCGGGTCAAACCAGACACTTGGAGGTAGAGCCAGTAAACATGCCAACTCTAGAAGGTGTTTATCTTTGGGAAAATTGATTAATAGTATAGATTTTGGTTTAGTGATTCATCCCTATTTTTGGAGAGGACTCTGCCCTCCGCTGTGCTGCCTGTCTCCAGCATTCCTGTTAGCTAAACAAGAATAATCCCGCCTGTGGAAGCAGACGGCAGGCTAGCGGTGCAGCCTGGCCCCCATCACATCTGCCTTCGGGAGCCGCCGTCCCCTTCACTCCCTGGAATAACATGGGGTGAGTGGTATGGGCATCCCTCATCCTCACACGGGCACAGGCACATTTTGGACCACTGGGATCAAAAGGCTGCCAGGCTGCAGAGGTACCTCTGGCTCATTGCTGTGGTTGTGGTGGAGGGCGTAGAAACAAAGGGGGGTTGGAGCAGGAGGTGCAGCAGTGACTAGATGTGACCTGACGAGATTGTGAACAGGCCAGCAACTTTCAGCTCATCCCTGCCCTCCTGGTTTGGCAGCCCAGACAGCAGTAGAGACTTCGGCTTGTCAGAGTAGATCTTATAATATCTCTAAGTTACACTTGTCTCCTGAAAAAGAAATTAATTAAAGAGATTTGCCTTTGCCCTTTTTAAGAATAAAATAAAATAAACCAGTCAAGCCATTTACACTTCATTTCCCCTCCTCGTTTTGAAGCCAGGATGAACATTTCATGCATAGAGTTGTTCTGACCCACACGGCGATGTGGGCAATGCCGTTGCTCATGCTTCCCCAGTCTCTCTGATGTTTATTGAAGGCGACCATCCCAGCATCCATGCATCACCCCGCGTAGCAGCCAGGCCATTGCATGGGACAAGCCTCCAGCTGCTGAGCAGCTCAAAGGCAAAAACCTTGAGGGTTTTGCCTGTGGCATTGGGCTTCTCTTGGTTACTAGGAAGACTGGGGTTTGGATTAATTTAGTTCTCTCTTTTGAGGATGTTTCAGCAGTAGATGCCTAATGAGGATACCTTTCCACTTAGACTCTGCCTTTACTCCTTCTCCATCCCTATCACTAGTGGGCAGGGGATGAACAAGCCCATTCCTTGAGGTTCAGTTCAAGCTTATCTTCTCTAGTTCTTTGATTTTTCTTGTGTTTGAGCAACCAGAGAGTTTATCCAGATAGGTTATATGTACTAATGTGCTTTAAAGAGGAGGAAGCGCCATCCATGCCCCTGGCCTGGTCCATCTCATGGGGACTGGCCGCCCATTTCTCACGGCTCCCTGCTCCTGTTTCCCTCTGCTCCTCTCACGAGCAGAGCCAAACTGGGACCACAGGCAGCAGTTGGAATAACCCTCAAGCCCCAGTGACTCCAGTGTCCTTTCTCTTTGCAGCCATGTCCCATTTACTGGCCTCCTGCTGCCCTTCGGCAACCACAGCCCCATCAGTACAAACATCTGCGTGCTCCGGCACAGCTTTGGGTCCAGGCTTTGGGAGCAGGGGGTGAGATATGCCCCCCAGCAGGACACAATGTAACCCTGAAGATGGAGACCCCAGAGCCCAAAATTTCCAGAAACTGCGGTGGTCACTTTTATATGTATCCAGGATTTTCTCAAATTATTCAGCAATTGTCTGTGAGATACAGAGACACTGACGGTCAGGCACATTCAGTATGACTCAGAGCTTGTCACAAGCATTTTGCACAGCTCTAGCTCTTGGGCTTTAGTGAATGGTTTTAAAGCAGTCCCTCAAAAATACTATGGATGCAGATAGCATGAATTGTTATTTATTTTCACTGTGTGGACAGTTGATCAGTGACAGATGTTTCTAATTGCATTAAGCAAGTGGAAATAATGAGAATTAGATAGCAGATTCTCCAGGAATTTACATTTAGATTGAGTTACAATTTGCTATTAAAAAGGCAAATTCAATGTAGACACATATTGCTTCTTCAGCAGAAATGGGAGCTGATTATTTTTAATTATTATTTGACTATTTAAAAATGAGCTGTGTTACTGTACATAAAAATATTTGACTCAAGGGGGTGATTTAATATGTGCGCTTTATATCTCCCGAAAAAGACACAGAACAATGAACTTGTTCATCAGCAAGTATCTCCTCCACCTCCCCATTAGGGTCATATTGAAAGGTAAATGAAAAACAGGGGCTGCCACAACCTTATCTCACAGCGCTTGTGCAAAATTTGGCCGATGTCGGGATAGCAGTGACCAGATTGGGCTCACCCAAACTGTCTGCATCCCTGACAAATTGAATTAAGTTGCACTGATGGAAGACAAGCTGCGTGCCCCCCCCCCCCCCCCTTAGGACCCCCACTCCGCGAGGCTTGGCGGGCGTTTTCGCGCCCCCCCCCCCCCTCCCTTAGGCACCACACTACGCTGAGCTTGGCTGGAATTTCAGGTTGATTATCTCCACGCCGTGCGTTGCATGTAGCTGATGTAAAGCCAGCCGAGGCAGAGCAGAGGTGGGTGCGCAGGCTGGAGCAGGGTTGGGGTACGAGCAGGGCTTCGGCGCGTAGAGAGGAGCAGCATCTGCTGCCTCCAAATGACACATATATGACAGTTATCTCCCAATTCATGCCAAGAGGAAATGAGCTGTGGTTCAAACCGCTGGAGGTTTTCCTTTTGGGACTCACAGCTTTTTTTTATTTTATTTTATCTCCTAGATTTCAAGTTCAGCTTCAGACACAGAAGTGTGTGAGTCCCCTGTCAGCAGAGAGGGGATTTATGTGCAGTACATAAATACATACAGATTACTGTATGTCTCTGTTAAGTGCAGCATCCAAGCTGTAATATTTTTTAACTAGCTAGCTGGCTCAGCTTTTAATTTTTTTTTCCTTTTGCCTAATGAGAGCCTTATCCAGAACTCCTTGAAGTCAGAGAGTCTGTCTATCAGCTTCAGTAGGCTTTGGATCAGATTTCAAATCACTGATTCATTATTAATTACACATCTGGGACTCCCTTTTCAAAGAGTTCATTGTTAAATAAATTCACTTTTAGACATTACAGACTTGGCATTCTTGTGCACTTAATAAAAGTCTGGCAAACCAGCAAAGAGCCATAGGCCAGCTTCTCTTCTGGTATTGATGGATGAATCTGTACTGAACAGCAGCGGTTTACACTAGAAGGATATAACATATCTCTTTGCTCTCATATAACCACTTTCTGTCTGAGACTAAGTCTGTGTTTGAAACTTTTGCCTTTCTTGTGATTTCTCCTCACTTTTTCATAGCTTTTCCCTACCAGCAAGAGTTCCTTTGTGGATTCAGGCATTGCAGGGTGAAATATCTTCGCTATCTATTTTCCTTTCTCTTCGAAGAGATATTGGCATCTTCTTCCTAGGACAAACTGCAGCCACATCTTCAGAGCCTCCTGGGAGAGTATACAGGCAGGCAAATGTTTTCCTGATCCCTATGGCAAGTGGAATGGAAAATGTCTTTCTAAAGATATATGGTCTTTCCTGTAGTCCTCAATAATCTATGTCAAGTCCAGCCATTGAGACATTAAAGTGACCAAGGAGCTGGTCTGGAAGCTCCGTTTACACAGAGGGATAATGTTTTGTGGGGGGATATGCAGAAATACAGATTTTCCTACTGAAGTCCACTCAATAGGAGGCTAGGCCCCACATGAAAAAGCAGGACATATAACAGTGTGATTTAATGGCACACGGTATTCCCACTTTGCAACTGAAGGCACAGGGACCAGCAACCCATAGGGGACTTTCCTGTGCTGCAGGCAAGGATCTCCTAAGCTGCACTCAGCCCATCCTTTGCTTCTGTAGGGCTACCTAGACACTTTGGGAGGGGGAATGGGGCAAGCCCTTTTTTCTTCTCCTGATGCCAAATCAGAGTTTAAAATGGCTGAATGATCCCGGTTAATACCAATGTCCAAAGAGATTGTGGAGATAGATTCAAATGACAGCTACCCAGTTTCCAAAGCTTTCACTTAATCTACAATTGTTTAAGTTATTTGGAAAGGAAAATCAATAGAAACGCAGTTCCCACCATTTGAATAATGAAGCTCTGAATGTTTATCAGAGGCAGATATTCACTGAGTCCATGGCATGCTTTCAATACAAGGGATAAAAATCACCACACAGTTGTGGAAGGGACTATGAAGCAAGAGAGTATTGCCACACTGGGGCACTCGAACCCCTCAGTATTCAAAGCTAATTCCCCACTGCAAGTCAGATCTCCCTCCTGCTTTATCACAGAAAAGGACAAAACCTTCCCTTTGCCCAAATTCACCTTCCTCAGTTTTTCAGAAATCACATTAAATACGATTATTCTTTCCACGCCCACATATGAAGCACAGCTCTTCCCAAAACTGCAGCCCTTCAGCATTAGAAATGATAAAGGCATTTACTCCTTGCAATAGGAGCAAGTTTTGTGGTGGGTCCGCAGCCATCTGGTAGGACGTCAGGAGGGAGAGAGAGACCTGTCACACAGGCAGCGTGACCGCTGGCCAGTCAGCAGAGAAGCCTTCAGTTCCCAGAGGGTCATCAAGATCTCCAGCATCATTTTCTGGAAGTCTTTGTGCTTCCAGCGGCAGCATCTGCCCCGCAGCATGACAAGGCTCTGATCTGTGGGCTGGCCCAGCTTATGAGACTTTGGTTCCATCACTCAAAGAAATGGACTGGGAACAGTGTCTCTGATTTCCCTGCCTGCACTCCTGCTTTAGGGTCTGCTTCTGCCCACCTTTCCCATTGGGTTTAATGAAAGCAGGAACAGATATACTTAGTCACTCCAATCTCACTTTCTTGCACCATGCAGCGAGGAGGTGTCTGGGTGAGACACAGAAAGAGGCTTTCTGGATGCTGGCAGAGCCTCCTTCAACTCTTCCTCAGGGAAGAGGAAGGGCTCCAGCATCCCTTGAGGGCAGGCAGCCGCTATCCTGTCCACAGGGGAAGCGTGGCCTCAATGCCAGCTGTGGTGGAGGACATAGGTCCCTGGGTCTGCTCGCGGAGAGATGCGCTTGGGTTGGTGGCGCTGTGAGTGAGTCCTTATGCAAGGAGAGAGCATTAGCTGCAGTGCAGGGTTTGGGTCGACGTCACACCAAGCCATCTTCCTGTTCCTGGCAGCGCTGAGCAAGCTTTTAGATATTTTGAGGGACAAAGAACTGTGCTGTCCTTGGGTTAAAGCTGATTGTGCATTTTGGTAGCATATCTCAGACCCCTTAACTCCAGCTGGCTCAGCCCGTGGCTAGCAGCTCCCTGTGCCATGCCACTGCATGGTGCACTTGGTCTGATCTTGGCTCCTCTGCAGTGTTCCTGAACAGAAAATGCCCCAAATACCATCTCTGGGACCACCAAGCCTGTGGGTAGATACGCACTATTTCTGTTCGGAAACAGGACCACCTGGGGAAGTCAGTCCCAGTCCCAAACCGGTGGGTAAATACCACGAGGGCCAGGTACAGACCCTGTCCTCAACCTTCATTCTGCAAAAAGAAAATGAGTTAGCCAAGGATTCCCTCTACCTGAAATGAAAGCTCAGGGGGAGAGAAGCGGGTATGACCATTTCTGAGCATTGCCCCTTCCTCCAGGCTCGGAGGCACTCCTGCCTTCAAGCGTGGGAAGCGGTGGAGCTGGCATCAGCATTCCTCCCTAGATCCCTTTCTTCAGCCGATCTTGTACACTTATCCTCCCCTTCCCTCTTCCTGCAGACATTACTCCAGCTGTGGGCCAAGGATCTCTCCTTTTCAGAGAGATCAGGCTGCCTTTGTTTGCTTTCTAGCCCTCCTGCTTAAAAAAATCTTACCCAATTCTCCATAAAGTCTCCAAGCTTCTCCTTCCATGGTTCATTACATTTATTGGCTAATTCTGCTATCGCCCCGGTACACGGGTCATCACCCACATTTGTATGTGTTTACATTTTCCAATTATTTCCTTAGTAGCTGTTTATCACTAACAGTTTTTACCTTGCCTGAGTTCCCTCCTAATCGCTCCATCTTATTTCTTCTTTATTCTTTCTTTGCAGAAAAAAGATTTTTTGTTTTTTAATAAAAGACACTCACTATCTCATCCGGTCATTCATTACACCCTTCTCCTTTTTAATGGGCCTGGTTTATCACCAGCACTTCTTTTTACAAATATCAGGGGAAATAAGCCCTTCTTATCCCCCCATTAATTCCTGTGGTGAGCAAGTATTATTTTGCTTTCTTTTCTTTTGAGCTGTGGCCAATTATCAGTACTCTCAATTGCCTCCTCCTTTATTTATGGGGGTTGCTGCGTGATGATGGTGAGCCTGCAGTCAGGAAATGAAGCCCAGCATCCTCGTCCCCTTCCCATCCACCAGCAGACTGTGCCTTCAAGGGCATTAGGAGCAGAGCTGTTTGGAGGGTGGAGTGGTAGGACCCGTTTGGGCTCCAGGCAGCCCTGATGTGCACCAGGACAGTCCATGTGCTTCAGCTGCAGAGAGTTTTAGCATTTTTTGTGTTAGCTCAGCAGGTATCACAGGAGATATAACTGAGCATCTAGAAGCGGAGGCATGACTTGTCTGTGCCCAGGGTTTCTCCACTGCAACTCAGTCTGCTCCATGAAGTGCCCCATCCCTCTCCTGTTGACGTGGGTGACTGATGGATGTGGTGACTACCATGACTGACGGAGGGGACCAGCCCAGAGGACCCAGGCAGCTTCCTGGCTGTGTCCCTAGGCATGCTGGACACGGAAACCTTCGCTTCTCAGGGACACACACAGTCAGTTGGTTGGCTCCATATACAGGCTTTGAATGTATGGACTCATTAGGGAAGACTGCAGATAGTACTTAATATGAGTAGCTGAAAGCAGGGGGAGTTTCTATCCTTTTGTAGATGACAAGTTGTTGATTTTCTCCATTCCCTGTGAAATAACCATGGTTTTATCACAAGCCTAATCCTTGATTATATTCAGCACCTTCTGCTGACTCAAGAAGCAGAGTCCCTTGGGGTGCTCACCAAGAGTGGAGGGGACCCTCTGTCTTGCAGGACAAGGTGTGTTAGACCCTGCCCCATGGCCCAGGAGAGTCACAGGAAGGTCCTAGCCATCACTCTGGTGAATTTGGGGACCACACGTATGCGCAGGAGATTAAGGGCCAGACTATCAGTGGGGATGTAAGTGGAGTAGCACTGATTTGCTGTGCCTTGGGAGCTGGAACCTACACAATGCATCATTCTTTTATTCGGCTTCAAGGTTAAAGCAGTTTGCTTAGCTATCCCATTTCTTGAGGGCTCTGACCACTCGGCTCCCCGTAGCATCTGAGCTTTGCCACCGGGCATTAAGCAATGTAACCAACATCTGGCAAGTGAGGTTCAGCCTCTCTCTCCTGACCTTCCCAGGGGAAGAACTGTCCATCTGATGTGTAGTATTTTCATACCATGCTTTACATTTGAGCGTTTTAAGCCAGAAGCTTTGTGGTATGTTCTTAATATAGCAACTGTGTATGTACAGATAATTAAACTGATGAGAGCATCCAGAAAGACCAATATGCTTCAACTCCAAGCTTTTTAGGGGAGAGAGTATCTAATATTGCTGTATGTATGGAGAATCTAACAGTGGAGTCAGCTCTCTTGACCATATCCCTAGGTATAAGTAAGGATAAAGAAGATGAATGCACAAAAGCCTATGCACCCATTATGCTTCTCAAGGCATCCCCCTTCCCCAGTCTCAGCACATAAGGATGTAACTCTCGTTAAGTTTAATTAGTTTCTCTGCACTCACAAATGGTGTGTAGGATAAAACAGGAAGATCTAATTCTATGCATCAGATCTAGCACTATTACTGATTTTATTTACTTTTATTGCTGTTAGATTGGCTAAAATCTGAACTAGCTTATCACAATTCATAACATGGTCATGTAGGTTTTGCATGGTTTTCTTTCAATAAATGATTTTAGTGTGTTTAGAAAATGTGCTACAAAAATAAGCATTCACTTAACTTATTAAATATTTTCAGCAATGAAGAAATTACTTTAAGTCAGGATAGAAATAAACATCCTTATTCAGGAGAGATTTTTAAAAAGCAAATAGAACGTAACAATGCAGCTAAGTTAGTATGTCTCAGGAAATTATTCTTCCTTTTCCACATCAGCAATAAGAGATCAAGAGCATTTCCAAGCACCAATTTCTGTAGGCTGGATGAAGGGAGATGGACATTTCTACAGTTGATTTGAAACTGGATGAACTAGAGCACTTCAGAGGTTTACAGTCGAAAAGATAAATGGATTGTCTGAGCTGTCCAATTTCATTATGTGCCCTAGCCAAACTCTTTCTTTAATGTTTGATAGAATTATTATCAAATATTTCAAAATAAAAATGCTGACCTCTGTAGAAATTGTTGTTGACCTTGTCAAGGTAGCTTTAATGCTTAAAAAGAATACCAACAATCACTCAGTGATATAAAACTTCAACAGATGCTACCAAATCAAAATATATATAGAAGGCAGCTGGTTTTTCACACTGGCCGAGCTCTTATCAAACCCTGTTGTCGGCTGAGTGTGAAATGAATTCCTGCCACAGAAAGTTGGCTCTGAAGCTCGCTTCATGTTCAAAGTTTGCTTTGCCACATGTGATACAGTCGGATGATTTAAAACACAATTGACTTTCTTGCAGCAGTTGACTACCCTTTTTCAAAATTTTACAGATCTCCAGAAACTGAAAAGCAAGTACACATGAAGACCCAAAATACTTTAAGCCAAACATTTATGATACAGATTATCTGTATTTGTCATGTTGGAAGCACTTTCTTAAACTAGGCTATATAACTTTCAACCCAGCATGCTGCAAAGAATGCCATATCCGTGTCTTTTTTCCTTTGCATTAAGACAGCGGTTTGAACCAAAGCCCTGTACACAAACCCTCTTAACTCCACAGCATGTGCAATTTGCATCTTGAGCTGCTTCAGTTTGTATTAATTTAGCACCAATCTCCAACTGGAGAGCTCCATCTAATCTGGTCTCTGTATCCATCACTGCTGTATGTTACGTACAAAGGAAGGTGAAAAATCCTCTGCAGACTCCAGTTCTGTGACAAAAGCATGAGATACAGTTAGTCTCACTAATATCTTTTCTTGCTTAAACTGATTACAGATAATGGCAATGAAATCCAAAATTCAGCCAGTGTCTCTGTTAGTATCTCTGTTGCAGGGGCAACTTCCACAGGTTAAATGCCTTTGTGTTGCAAAATGAGACAGTTGGACTCTTTGCAAGGATGAGGAAAAGAAGAAGAGTTGCCTGGCTACACAGGCTTCTTCGAGGCCACTCAAAGATATCAAGGTGCAGGAGCATGCTAAAAGAACATTTATACAAAGCAGAAAACCTGTAACCCAGGTAACATCTGTGTAACGCCAATGTAACTCAGAAGGTCATCACATCCCTGCTTCACAGCAGGAAGCAAGTCTAGAGCAGCATTCCTTCCCCTCACCTAAGACAAGTTAGAAGAACGAGACAACAGCTTGAGTTTCCCTTGGGTTTGGGGAGTCCACGTCTAGGGACTGAACCCAAACCAGCACACAGCTCTGTTGCTTGGCCAGGTTGCAGTGTCCTTCACCATGGGACCAAACCCAGGGGAGGGGACAAAACCTCGTGTTCTGCCCATTGGATTAAGACAACATTGCGTGGGGCTGGCTGGCTGTGGCTGCAGCTGCGGCTAGGTGACAGGCAGAAAGGATGGGACATGCCACGCACATCTGAGCTGTGTCTTGTAATCTGTGCAAAATGTTGCTACAGAACCTGCTACCACATGAGCTAATTCTTCTGGTTTAGGAATATGTGAAATCTGGGTTTGTTTACCTGATTGTGACTACTGATGGTCAATTTGGGACTTGGCTCATAAGGGAGGAAAATCAATGACTTTGCTGTGCTAGTAGAAGAAACAAGTCAGAACTTGCTCACTGGCTCATGGACTCTGCTGGTATCCAGCTGGCTAAAATCTCTTCCCCTTGAATGAGGTGGACAGATCCATACTGACATCTAGAAGTGGTTCCTGGCCCAAGTTATCCCCCAAATGGTGCTCAGGCATCGTCTGGGAGAACATTAGCTCCCACAGGCCAGCACTGTGCAAATGGTGCTGCAGTCTGGAGACCACTCAAGTCCATGTTATTGCCCTTTTCAGGTTACCAGTACTGACATAGCCAGTGCTGCTAAACCATGGGGATCCAAGTGCCAAATATGCCCAGTCCCGGTTATCTGGAGATTAGGTGAACTGGGAGATGCTTAAGCCACTGTGACTTGAAAATAGAGTTTTGCTTTGAAGCACAGATGCTTCTGTCTTCTGCTTATATGAAACCGATTGTCTTCAACCAGGGCAAAGTCCCCCTGCATGTTGGTATCTTCCTTCTGCTGTGCTGACCTGTTGTCCGTATTCTTCTCATTTATACATAGAAATCTCATAGATGTTTCATGCAGAAGGAGATGGGAAGCTACTGAATAGATCATTAATATGTTCAAGACATTGAGAAGGATTTGAAGGGCTAGTGAATCTAGCCATCATAGCCGGGAATGCTTTTTTTCCTGCTCTGAGGGAACTGAATTTGCTTGGAAGTTGACTGTTTGGGTCCACATAAGTGGGTACCTTTTTTGTACCAGTCTTTCTGAGTTTGCGCCTCATAAGTTTGCTCTAAATTCCCTGAAAGCTCAAAGAAAATCTCAGTCAAAACTGTCAAATTTGGGATGTATTTTCACTAAAGCTGTATTAATCCACAGAATGCAGCTCCTGACAATACTATAAAACCTCCCACGGAGTTCAGAGTAGTCTCCTGAAAACATGGTATTTGCTAGAATAAACACATAGCAAAGCAAGCAGCCAGCCACGGTTGTCTTCAGGAGTGTCTGGTAAAGGACAAAACAGATTTGATGTTGTGTTATGAGAGAAACCCAGAGAAAGATAATAGAGGAAGGATCTGTTTCCTCCAATCACCCCCAAAAAAATCTAGAAAGTTTAAATAAAGAGTAATAAAAGTTGCATGCACAAATTGACTCAGGGCAACTTTTTAACTTGCTTCAGTGATGTTTTCATGGCTGATTAGATGAGCCGGCAGTGACCTTGGCAGTGCTACAAAAGCAATTTTTACATCAGTCAGCATAAGGAATTCCACACTTTCCATCAAATCCCTCCTAAAAAGATGCCTGCTTGCCCTTGCAATCTGGGTTTTTTTCTGTGGTTGGCCAGATCTTCTCACTCGGTTCATGCTCCTGGGCACTATTCAGTTGGAAAGGACTTGAAGGTGGCTGCATATGAGGTTACCCTGCACAATCTCTTTTACTGCCCAGAAAGATTACCCAGGGGGAATGTCAGGATTTTGACCACTTGCCTTTGATTCTCAGCCTCTGGAAATCCCATGCAAAGGGCTGCTTGTGCCTACACAGATCAGTGCTCTAGCATATGGGATGTACATTGGGAGACAGTCGACCTGGCACAGATGCTCCGTGAAGGTGATGTGCATCTAGCCAGCACGTCCAGACTGCACAGCGCAGAGATGCAGACTCTTGGGGGATCCCAGGCAGAAATACCTTACAGTGTCTGTTCCTGCTGGCACCCCAAGCAGCTGAGGCAGACCAGGACATCAGTCTTGAATGCCAGGCACAGCATCCTCTCCCTCTCCCCAGCCCTGCAGGAGACAGCGATGCAGATTCCCACATGGCATGTGGTCTAAGCAGCCACCAAATCTCCTTGTGCTTCAAGTCTATGGATGAAAAAACACATGTACACAAAGCGGGGGCCAGCGACAAAACTCAGCTCATCCTTCTTCCATCTTCAGCCCATCAGCTGGCTCTCCCAGCTGTACATGCGGACATTAGCTGCTTCCAGTAGAGACAGAGAGGAGATGGAGCAGACAGAGGGCTAAGGGTGGAAAGAGGGAAGCGCTGAGGCTTTTGTCATGCATGAGAGAAAGGTATGAGCACGGAGCGGTGAAGACAGGCAGATTTCCCATCCCAGCACCAGTAGCAGCTGGCTGGTCTCTTTGGATGCAGTCACCTGAAAATGCTGTTGGAGTTGCGGGATGAAACAGAAGACAACAGAGAGGAATGGGGTCACTGGGCATCGGTGCAGACCCTGTCTGAATGGGGGAAGCATGCAGCTGCCTCTGTGTCGGGCAAGGAGAGGAGGAGGGATGCTACAGACCCCAAAGTGTCTTTTTCCTCCCACCAACTGCTTCTCATTTTGGCTTTGACATGAATTTGCCATGCAGACTTGGCCGGCTCATGCTTTCTGCTTTCTCTGACTACAAAAATATTTAAGCAGATTCACATTGCTAATATGTAGGGGAATTAGAGAGTGTCAGCAATGGCTTCTGACTTAAGATATTGAGTGTCAGGTATTAGCTGAACCCAGAAATGCAGCTATCTGAATATTTCTAAGGCAACTTGTCAGTAGGGTGTTTCTAATCCTTTTACCAAACAGACTTTTTTTAAAATTTGGGGATTTTTTTGTCTTTGTCTCTCTGACCCTAATAAATCTTAATTCCCACAACTTGGGGGTGTTGACTTTCCAAGAAAAACATCAATGGCACTCTGTCACCACCCTCCACGTTCCCGAGGAGGCTGCTGGAGGCAAGTTTTCTCATTTTCCTATGTAAATGAAGAAAAGAGATTTTAGAAGCAACCGCTGACTCTGGGAAAGAGGTGCTGCGTGTGCCAGCGTGAGCAACGCTCCTGCCGTCGGTCCCCGACACTGATAGAGTTCAGCTGTTTCGTGATAAAAAATAAGGCATTCCCTCGCCAAGCATCTTGCATTTCAATGAATAATTTTTCACCCAACTACATCCCAGCCTGCTTTGATTATGTGCACTCCATATATTGACACAGTAACGCAGAGTTGAGGAATGGTGGATCTATCCCATAAGGGGAATTGCAAATCTGAAACGCCTAAGGCCCCAAGCCTTCAGCCTGAACAGTTTGTACAATGTTATTATGCTGTATTCGGACGAGACAATAGCTGAAAGGGCTGTTATTTGGTATTTACATAACATTACTATGGAGTGACTTTGGATTTTTCTTTTCTTTGAAGAGCATAAAATGGGTTAAACAATTGGGTGACGGAGCTGTTGGCAGAGCCAATTTGACAAGAAGAGAATTGCGACTGAGTGACAGTTCAATGGCCCCTGGATGAGAGATTTTGGTGTTTCATGCACAAGCAAGCAGGGGCGGGAGGGAGTTATGGTCTGTAACTATCACGGGGTAATGTACTGCCTAATGCATATGGGTATACGTGCGCTGCTGGCCTTCAGCAGATAAGGCTGCTGGCCACTGAATAACCAACACCTCGAGAAACAGAGTGGGAACACAAAGGGTCTATACGGGCATCTTTACTGCCCTTATCACTGTGGTGTTGGAGCATAGCTTGGTGGCGGCTGGTTTTAGCAGATGATCTAATTCAGCGAGGGCACCTGGAGTTTGCTTCATTAGCAAATGATAATAGTTGGCGGAGGGGAAGAATTGTGTGCGAATCACCATTTTGCACTTTTATTTCCTCCTGATTGCACTGCCCAAGGCTCGAGACGGATGAGAGCCACTGCTGGCTGATGAAGCAGTGTTGTACCCTGCCTGGCGGTACCACGCTGGGCACGGCCAAGGCAGGAATTACTCTGTATTCATGCAAAGAGCTCCTTTTTTCCACCTCACCTCTCCCACTGATGGATTGGCCACACTGCTCCCAGCCTACATTTCAACTCAAGCCACCAAAGAGATGTTTTTCAAATGTCCAACCTTTGAACATTTAGCAAAATTGGACCAAGCCAGCAAGATTCCAGAGGCTGGTTTGAACTAGACACACTTCACAGTCCATCCTGCAAAAACCAAACCTGCTCGGAAACTCGCCGGACAGCATCTGCTATGTCTGTGCTCAGAAAGAAAATAGGTCGTAGCTCTCTGGCTGGGCTGGAAGCCACATGGCACAGCCATGTGTTCCTAGGGGTAAACTCCCTCTCTCCCCAAAACAGGGTGACCATCCTTGGGACTGTGTCTGGTCTGGGCTGTGCCCTGGTGGCTTTGGCTTGGAGGGTGCCAATGGACCAGCCTGCATCAGCATGTGCTCACAGTTAAATAGAAATGGTTCGAGACAGCCCTGGAGCCTGTGCCTGACCACAGCTGGTTTATCAGCACAAAATTAGTGCAGGCTGAGCTCAGGTACTGCAAACAGTCTTTAGCATTGCAGCACTTGGCATAGCAGTGTCTCATCTCTATATTCTCGTGATATATCTCACTGCAAGTCCCTCCAGCAAGGAAACAGTGGATGGTAGCAGTCTTTTTAATCTAATGAAACAAGGCATTGCTAAGTGTGATCTAGTTACCTGGTTCCCACAGTTCAGCGTGTCTCTGTGCTGGATGGATTCAGGTGGCGCACGTTTGTCCATATGTTGAAACCATTCATTTCCCAGAAACCTTCTGCCACAGAGAATTAGGGAAAAGCTATGAAATGGGGGAGGGGAAATAGATAGGCTTGTTTGACAGTTAATAAAACTATAAAATATACTTTGTGTGTGCCTGCGTTTCTAGGGACGTACCAGCGGCTGCTAATACCATGTCATCTGTTTTTTATTCATGGCACTGCTGGACTGTGGATAGATAATCTCTCTCTATAACTCACTCATTTCTGAGCATAATGGGAAGCTGTCACTGAAAAACATGCTTCTCTGCCAAAAGTGGGCAGCCTGTCTTTCCACTGGGGAAACACATGACTCTGGAGTTCCTCAGGCTGCTCAAATCCCAGTAACATTGTCTTTTAATTATATTGAATATTTAATACTGGAATGCTTGTGTTTCTGCTGTATTTTCCATGATGACTGACAGAATGATCTGCTCAAGCTATAGAGAAATCCTTGCACTTCTCTGATTTTGCTGGTTGAGATAGGCAGATGTTTACTCCCCAGGCAGTGAGCAAGCTGAAGCGCCCGTGGCTCGGTGAGATGAGCTCCCAGTTGTATCCATAGTGGTACTTGGGCTGCCTGGTTTGCAGCTCCCAAGGAGAGCCTCCTCGGACAGCAGCACTGCCCTCCCAGAGCAGGATTTGGCCGGGTCAGGTTAGATATTTACAGTGTTGATCCTCAGATGAGTCTACCACCAAGCCCTCTTGGAGAGAAACAGGTATTTGTAGGACTTTGGGCCTGTTTTAGGATAAGGCAAGTTGCCCCTAGAAGCTTCCCCAAGGCTACAAGGGGATTCTTCTCCCCAGAAGCCCTCTTCATCCTCCTCCCATCCTGTGGCCAACAGACACCCATAACGCAGCAGTGTCGTCACTAAACCTGTGTGACAATGGCCATGTCTAGTGTCGGGAAGTACTGAAATGGGTTTTGCACGTCACCTTGTGTAGCAAAGCCTTGCTCTGCATCACCTACATCTCACCTCCTCCTTTTCCTCTCTCCAGCACTGGGGAGGTCTCCTGTAAGCAGATCCAAGCCTTCTCCCCCAGTGGGTCCAGCAGCCCATGTTAGTGGGGTCACAATAATGAGAACTCATCCAATAAATACATGAAAGAGCTGTGATACTCGGGGTTTTTTGACATTGAATCAGTATGACCCATCCCTCATGCGGCTTCCATCTCCCCTTCCCAAGGCGCTCTGGGGGCTGCCCTTCTCCTCCCCACTTGCCTTTAGTGCTTGCTGTGCTCTGCCATTATTCAGGAAAGTTGACTTCAGGTCTAATTAGGAAGAGACACCTGTACAGAGTGCACCTGTATATAGTGTCTCTGTATAAAGATAAGCGCAGTGCATGGAAGAGGGACTCATCCCCTGTAGTTAATTCGTCAGTGCTGAATGCCTCTTAAAATAGAGCCAAGGAGATAAAGACAGAGCCTGGGCATTGCATGCACTGAAGTTGTCTTGGTGTGGTTCCCTCTAGCACAGGCTGTGCCTGCAGCCCAGGGTATGGGAGGCTCTTCTTTAAGCAACAGGGAAATGCGGGGAGGCAGCCCTGGGAATGTCAGCCAGCTGTGATCCCACTGTACCTTCTTGGCACCGTCTTTGGTGCCTTTGCAGAGGCTTTCTTGGTGCAGGTTCAAGTCACAGAGCTGCTATTGAGGCTCAGTTCCCTGCCACCTCTCGACACCACTAATAAAGCTGCCCCTTTCCTCTAAGTCATTATTTGAACAAAATTATGTTGTTTTAGAGGGGGAGGGAGGGAATGAGTTAACTGCTTCAAGGCTGCAGGAGCTGGGGCTGCAGAAGAGCCTCGACCATGTGCTCACTGTGCTCCTCGCTGCTGAGGCAGAAGTGCTTTGTGGTTGCAGAGCATTCCGCAGCATTTCAGATAAACCTCTCAGGCATGGCCCAGGGCACAGTGAAGGGTGTCTGGGTCATTCTGCTAATAAGGAGGCAGCCCCTGATACGTCCTTCTCTGCTCTCCTGCCTCTCTAAGGGGGAAGGGAGGGGAAGGAGTGCTCTCCAAGAGGGAAGGGAGGGAAAGGAGTGCTCCCAAGTCAGGTTTGTCTTCACAGAAGAGTTGCCTACTCTACAAATAACCAGGAATCCCCTGGATGATGCATTGATGCCATCATGACTGGCAGGTGGATCCACTGACCCAGTATTGAGGTATTAAGTTTTGTGGAAAGTGTCATGTTTTCAAGTCCAGAGAGCCTAGGCTGCAAAGTGTTGCTTGTCCCAAGCTGGAGTAGGAGTTGAGGAGTACAGGTAAGGATCCAGAGCTGTGAAAGCACTCAGCTCACTGCCATGCAGAAAAGCCTCAGGGACAGTGTCTTTGGCTATGAAATGGCTGGTGTGTGTGCCAGGGGCTCCACTATATGGGAGCATGGGTCTCTCAGCCCTTCCTCCTGGCAGGGAGAGGAGCGCTCACCAGGAGCAGGCTCTTCTCCCCCAGGGCCACAGCTCCAGTGTTGCTGGGACAACAACCGTGGCCCTGCTGATTTCTCTAGTAAAAGTAACAGTTGACTTACTTACAGTGCATTGTTCTTCATGTGCATTTTTGCAAAGAGGGTCCTGTAGTGGGAGGGAGCAGCAGGGGAAATCCTGTCTGAATAATGTTGCTCTGACAACCCACGCCCATCAGCAAAGCATGCTCAGCCCTCGCTGCTCCAGCTGAAGGATTTCTGCTGGTGTACCCTGTCCCATGTTCAGGCCAGCCAGCTGCAGCTCTGACATGCTCCCCCAGGATGCTTTTTCTGATGCAGGTTACATGGAGGATGCCAGGAAGGTGTAGGTAGGAAGGAGATGAAGAACAGCAGATGAAGAGGGGTCTCAGCAGCTGCCCCGGCAGCTCACAGTGCACCACGGTCCAGCTCTGCAGCTCTGCAGCATTGAGGTTCAGTTTCTAGTTTGAATGCCAGCTGTTATTCCTGATTTATGCCTGTAGGATTCACAAGCTATCTTGCTGACCGTCCCACTATATTGGATGTAGAAGGTCCTAGGCCCACTTTCTATTGATTTCCCTGGTCTCAGAGACCAGTCCCCATCTTCTTCAATGTGTCTGTGATGGAAGTTTTATTAATGCAAAATGAATATCCCTCTGGAAAATGAAGTCCAGAAATTAATAATGAATTAAAACAACTTGCCACAGGCATTGCTAATGAGCTCTTATTCTGCGCGGCTTACATGAAAGGAGGTCATTGCTCAGCCGTTCCCATCATGAACAGCAAGCAGATTAACCGTTAACATTGACCATGTGGGTCTCTCCTGAGACAGCAGGACGGGTGGCAGCTTGGCTTGTGCCTGGCAGGGTTTTCCTGTCCTTATCCCTGCTGTGCAGGTTTGTCTTGGGAAGTCTTTGCTACCTGAAGACACCTTCCTCCTCTCCCCTCCGATGAGTCAGGTTGCCCATCTGTGTTGGGAGGATACAGGACTCATCCCACCGGAAAGGACAATAACCTTGCAGAGCTTAAGCGGAGAGTGGAAAGTAATCTTGGAGGGGACTAGCAGGGCTTAACTTCACCACTGTAAGCCTCTTCAAGGATACTGGCCCAGTAACTAACCTGGCACCGCTCCAGTGCTGGGTCTGCATCTATTGTTCTTTTCCCTTATCTTGCAAGGGAAAGGGTTATCCTCCCTTTTATCTGCTACCGCAGGCTTTGGAGGAGGCCCCAGGCAAGGGCAGTGGAGACCGTGCCCCTGCTGAGCCCCAGGGGCAGGAGGGAGGCTGTGCTGGGGGAGGAGCAGCCACCACGAGGCAGTAGAGAAGGGAAGGCTGTCTCAACATTCTGACCACTTCTCCACAGCTTTTTCAGCAGCCAGGTCTTGCTCAGCAGAGATAAGGAGGCAACACATTGCATTTACCCATCTTGCCTGGGGAGGGTGGCAGAAGGCAGGTGCTTTCAGGTGCTGCTCCTCACTCGATGTCTGAGGATGAATGCAGCAGTGCATGGGGCAAAGGACACTGGGCACCACTTCTCCATGATGTGGCTGGACATCAGAAGGGGATTTTACCCCTTGTCCAGTGACCCTTGTGACAGTGCCGGCTGGCTGAATCCGAGGGACCCATCACTTCCCCATTTCCACAGGCAGCCTGTTTCACATCAGCCATTTATTGCTCTGTTCTGCTTTCTTGCGAAATATGAAAGCTCAACCTATCCCCTCCAAGTGCTTAAACCAGGCTTGCGAAAATGCTGCTGTGTTTGAGGCGTGCTTTTTCACCACCCTTCCCCACCCTTGCCCTCTCAGGTGGAACACCCAGCAAGGCTGGCTGATGTCTTGCTTCCTTGCTTGGCAGCACAATTGCCCATTTATCAAATAACTGAGTCACCCCAGACCACTGGGAGCCAGGCAGTGCCAGCCACACAGCGCCACGCCTGCAATGCGTGCTGTCGTGGGGATGCCCAGATTCACCTCCACCAACTGCCCCCACCAGTGGCCCTGGCCAGAGAGGGGTCAGTCCCCTACACCCATAACTGGCCATGCATTCCCACCCCTCCTCCTGTGGAAGCGCTGGGCTGAGAAGAAATCCCTTTCTGGTGCAGAAAGAGTTTGGCCCAACAGGGAGAGAAAGGAGCAGGAAGGCTTGGGCAGGAGTGGGGGAACAGCAAGACTTAGGCTCTCAGACTGCACCTTGACAGGCACAAAACCCCCTTCCTCTCTCTCCTTCACAAGTTTGTGTTTGTTTGTCTGTTGTTAAACTGAAAACTCATCTAATGCCCCCAGTAAGTACATGCACAGAGCCTATGTATCTCTGAATTCACATGGCAGTTTTACCATCCTCTTCATCACAGTATCTGGGCACCTCATAAGCCAGACTGTAGCTTGTCCTTAAAAAGCTCTGGCAAAGGGAGGTTCATCTTATAGGAGACGGGTGCTGAGAATGTCCATCCCACTCAGCACAATGCCAGGACAAGTATCTGAGGAGTTTTCAAAGAGCTGGTGTGCTCCTTGCTTGGGTCCCTGAAGGGACTCAAGGGGACAAAGGACATGTCCACGGACCCACACCTCGTCTGCTCAGCTCTGAGTGCCGTTCAGGAGCTGGTTCAGGAGTCTGGGAAAGGCAATGCAGCAGGTAGTGTAGACATAGCAGAGACTCCAATGGTTGTGCCTGAGAAGTCTGACCTGGGAATTAAAATGAAGCTTATTGCATCCCACCTATTTGTTATCTGCCAGGCTGTTCTTCCTACACAGCAACTTATCTCATATTCGGAGGCTGCTTTAAGCTAGTGCTGCATTTAGGCATGGCTATTGCTTCTTTCTTTGCTGGCATGACCTAGAAACCACCCTTGCGTTGGGTGCACAGACAAGGAGCAGTATGGATGTCGCTGGTAACTTCCTTGGGATGTAGCAGGCAGACAGGTGGGTGGAGGACGGCATAACATGCACATGAATGCCAGGGAAGTATTTCAGGCTTGGCTCAGCTGTGTCAGGCACTAGGACAGTGCTGGGTTTAGGACCATTTTTAGAGAGCGGTTGAGAGTCTTATGAATCTATTTGGAAATTAAGTACAAATCGAGTTTTTTTTAAACACAAGCTGTGTTTGTATTTACAGGACAGGACAGTCAATTAGGACAGCAGGGTTCTCGGGTCCCCACCACTCATTTTCTGTACAGCATCATCATTTCATCTCCATTTAACAACAGGTTCACATCTGGAGTAACTGACTCAGCTGCTTGGCAGACTCATTGGGGCAGTCAAGCCTGCAGACAGCTTTATTTTCACTGAGGCTTGCAACACAGAGATTTGTAGACCAAATCCTTATGAGCAGTCACCAGGGAACATGGTTGGGATCTCTGACCCCAGCTGTGCCAGTGCTGCTGTGACCATTACAGCTCTGTGATCTGGGGCTATTACAGGCTGTGGGATCACAGGTTGCATCTACCTAGATCCTTTGTACCCATGTTTCCTACCAGTGACAGGACAAGAGCTCTGTTATGGCCAAGACTTCAGTAGTCTGGTATGAAACACAGGAGCTCAGCAGAGCTGGTGAAAATTCATAGAGGGAGAAGGACACGTTAGACTTAAAAGTCAAATAAGACTTTGCAGAAAAGGCAGAATTGCCCCATGGTAGTAATGTACCATCCTCTGTATGGGGTGAACAGCTTCTCTGAGCTTGGCTTTTACACTCTTACAAAGGGTATTTTGAAAGTGTGTGTTACTTTCCTTTCTTTCCTTCCAAGTGCCTAAATTTGAGGACACATCCTTATCCATAAATGACAAGCAATACTGAATGGGAAACTATTTTGTTCTGTCATTTACTTCTCATTTGGTCCTGTCACATCCTATCTTTTGGCACTATGTATTTTCTTAGTGTTATGAGCGTATATCTGTACTGTGTGTGTGAGAGTGGGTGTCTGAAATGTGTTTGCAAAGGTCCTTGATAAAAAGCTTTAACAACTAAAATTATCAGAGAGGCATGAGTGCACTGGTCATGGTAGATCTGAACACTGGCAGGTGGCAGGTCATCTGTCTGCAGAGACATTAAGCACTGAAGAGGTCAGAATCGCCAGGTTTTTAATATTTACCTAGGAGGGAAACTACTGCTTATTTCAAGGAGATAATGTTGCTTAAGATTTAGCTTGAACACCAGAGGGAACATAAAACCAACGGCAGTGGAATACCTTCAAGGATAGCATTTGCGTCCAGAAGCACAGTTCAGTTATATCCAAGTTCTCCTCATTAATCACTTTCTTCCGTTCTTGTTTTCCAGCCAAAGCTTTTGGCCAAGGAGTTGCTTGACTTGGTGGCATCTCATTTCAACCTGAAGGAGAAGGAGTACTTTGGAATTGCATTCACAGATGAAACGTAAGTGTGAGGAATTAAAGACTTAAGAGGCAACTCTTAGATCACAGGAAATCTTGGTGGAGTTTTATCCTAAGCAAAATGACCAGCGTAGAATACCTGCGTACCCCAAGGTCCTAGACCAAGGTCTAGGAGCCATGGGCCTCACATCAGAGTCTGTCCTGCACTGCCTCTTCTTCAGAGGGCTGGAGGCCTCTCATGGCACGTTAAGCATGGCCGGAGGTGTACAAAGGCAGTAACAATCCCTTCCTAATCCCATGTTCAAAGAGTTGGTGTCATTTGGCATTGGTAAAAGGTTAGCTTAAGTTCTTATGGACTTAAGATCCACTCACTCGTTCAAAATTATTATAGATTGGTGGAAATGTTCAATTAAAATGTTAATCCTTTTATTACTCAAGCAGGTTTAAAAGTAATCATAGAATCATAGAATGGTTTGTGTTGGAAGGGACCTTAAAGATCACCTAGTCCCAAGCCCCCTGCCATGGACAGGTACATCTTGCCCTAGATCAGGTTGCTCAGAGCCCCGTCCAACCTGGCCTTGAACACTTCCAGGGAGGGGCCATCCACAGGTCCTCTGGGCAACCTGTTCCAGTGCCTCACCACCCTCATAGTGAAGAATTTCTTCCTTATATCTAATCTAAATCTACCCTCTTTCAGTTTGAAGCCATTAACCTTTGTCCTATCACTACATGCCTTTGTGAAAAGTCCCTCTCCAGCTTTCTTGTAGGTCCCCTTCAGGTACTGGAAGGCTGCTGTAAGGTCTCCCTGGAGCTAAATTATTTCAAGGAAAAAAAAAAAAAAAGACAAAATTACTCTATTATTTCTGATGTTTTAGATCCCAGATTAGACTTTCTTTACAAAGGGAAAGAAGAAAGCGTGGGAAAGGAAGAGATTGCCAAATTTAACGTGAACTAAAAGCATTTATAAATATAAAATTTCCATTATAGAAGGGATTTGACCTTACCAGGAATCACACAACAGCCTTATGGCTGAGCTAAACCAAAGGATGGGACCCTGACACTGCAGTCACCTCAGGCAATGTTGGTTGTTCACCTTGAACCCCAGCTCCCAGCACCCTAGTATTGCCACAAAATTTGAGGTTTTGTCTCAAGACAAGCCATTTCTACCCCCTGTTTAAAATGCAAGTATAAAATTAGCACTGAAGAAACATTACAGGTCTGCCAAATGCTATGATTAGTCCTAGACTTTGACCTCTCTGCTACTGCACAGTCTGCTACTTTTTTCCAGCTGCCTGTTTTCTCTCTGTAGTTAGACTGTCCTCGACATATGGACTGTGGCTTGCATGCGCGCCCCCCATACTCCACCTTGGTTTGCAATAGGGGGGGAGGGTTGTATATTAATCAGGAAGAGGCTTCCTGCACCTATATTGTTTTAAAAAAATGAGATTTTCAAGCCAATGCTGTGTTCACAGAACAGCTGAGTCAGCAGTATTGCTGTTATGAGCCAGCTCCGCTCTCCTGATGAAGTGGCAGGGAAATGTAAATTATCTGCTGGAATAATGATTCAGGATCGGGTAATCAGAGGCTGCTGGATAATTGCACAAACATATCCACATTCATCTCAGCCGCGATCGCCCCTCTAGAGCCAGTTCCTTTGGCAAGCGCCTGCCTTGGGCAGCCTGAGGCCATCTCAGGACACAGCTCCCAGGATGGAGGAACGCTCAGCATCAGACACATGCAGAAGCAGGACCCGAATCAGAGCAGAGCCCAGAATCCATCCCATCTCACTGGCATGAGCAGCTCAGCCCTGTAGGGGATCTCCAACCCAACACAAATTAGTGATACTGGTCCTCAAAGGAGGAACAGCAGGAGGCACTGGCAATTTATAAAGCAGGAGGAGGAAATTACTCCTCACCAAGGTGTTACTTCTTATTGGAGAGAGCAAGTTACTCAGTGAGTGCTGCCTGAGGGGTGCAGGAAAGCCATGCAGGGAAGCCAAAGCAGACTAAGAGATGAAAATGTTCCCTTAACAGACCTAACAGCACAGGTTAAAAACAAGAAACACATGTCAGACTGCAACCAGATAGCAGCTGAGCAAGTCCCAGCTCTCAGCTCAGCTGAGTGGGCACAGGGCTCCCCTGAGAGTGCAAGGGAAGCTAATGAGGAGGTGTCAGCAATTAGAGAGAGCCCAGCCTCCCCTGGGGCTTCCAGGTTTAACACGGAGTGGCGTGAGCAATGGGTTAGCAATGGGAGGAAGCACGAGAGGTTGACAGAGCCTGTCGTGGCAGTGCTCAAAGATGCACAGCGGATGCAGCTGGATACACACTGTCTAGACAGGATTTCAAAGGGTGAGGTGATGGCATCCACTCACTTGGGCACCTTCTTGACCTGTAGTCAAGATGGGGCAGGGTGGATGCTCAGCCAGCCCAGATGAAAGATTTGGGGACACCCTCATTAAATCTCATAAATGCAATCCAGAAACATGCCAGTAAGTCCTAGCTGATATGAAGCTTGGTCTGCAGCCCTTCTGCTGTCCCATAGTGAGTCTGACCTTTGCACTGAGGCTTCTTCAGTGCTGTGAAAATAACCTTGACAAAAGTATTTCCTCTTCAGTTGTAAAAAGCTTTGAATAGAGTTGGCATGAACAACGATTGTTTTATTTGACTGAACACAGCCAAAAAAATATACTTGAGGAGTTGGACTGGGTCTTGGAAATAGATGTCCCATGTTACCTTCAGAAAATAAACTGGGCTGTCTGTACCACAGATCTTAACCTGCAATGTGAAATGGAAGTTTAAAAAAACCCCTTTCTTCAAAAAGTAGGAAAAACAGTCTCTTAATGTGTTTGCAGAGCACCTAACACAGCCCTATAGCTGATACAGACCAGGCACACAAAAAGAAACCCTTTAATTCTGTGACACAGGCCCTCAGGGATTTCCTTCTCTTCACTGAGTTTCCATGTGCCTTACTTGAAGGGAACTCATAACCAGCTAAAACAGAACAAGACTGGTTCATAAATGTAGTCTGGGGTTGGCTAAATTGCAAGTTTAGAAAGAAGAAAAGCCACTAAAGTATTAAATCAATTCTTCTATTTAAGAGTAAAAGCTCTATGAGAGTAATTTATTTAGAAATTATTTGGACTGGGGATTTCCATTCATTAGTTGTGCTCTATCATGACAACCTAAGAAGAAAATCAATAGGAACAACCTTTGCGTTGGCAACTTAATAGTTTCTTGTGATAATATAGGGTCATTACTGCATTCAGCGTGACTAAAATTAGATTGTCAGACTATTATGGAGGGGAGAATAACGCCTCCTATTTTAATGATCATAGGAACGCTTTATGGTGTGAGCCATTAACTGCGGGAGAGCACAGGTCAAAAGGGTGTCCCTGTACAGCACGTGAGGCCAAGCTTCACATGAAGCTGGAAGAGCTATATGCTGTTTGATTAGGAGTGAAAAGGAATGGGGAAAGGGCGTTTTTTTTTTTAGTTCAGCTGATTATGAATCTCCGCTAACCGCCCTTTCCCTTGGCATCAGCTTTTCCAGCATTCACTGAGAGCAAGTGGTCAGGATTACCCTTCTGTTTGCTGCAGATGCCCCATCTGGGCCACGGGCAGGTTTTCCACGTCCTTTACTTGTCCTTAGACGTGAGTCACCTGCTCCATGGAGAACTACCAACTTTTGCATCCCACAGCTCCCCCTCTGTGGGTCCAACCAAAAGCTGATCCAAACCCTTTTGCTCCCTCGCCAGAGGAGAACCTGCAGAGCAGCTTCTTCAGCTAGCTAATATATAGGATAAAAACTGCAGGGCATTGAGGACCCCATTATTTGTGTTACACTTGTGCTAGGGAGTGTATTAACTTGATAAGGTAATGACAGAGTGTGCCCTTGCTCAGTCCAGGATCCTATGGCCTATGGATCCCGCGGATGGCAAGGGAAGAGCAGGGTACCACTCTTCCCTGGAAAACTTTCTCATCTCTGGGAACTGGGGGGAAGCCTATTTCCACCCTGCAGCCATGTGGCAGAGCCAAAATGAGGGACCAGGTGTCCCATGTCCTGGTTGAACAGCCAGTCCAATGGAGGGTGCAGGTTTCAGAATAATGTCCCGCTCTGGCGATAGATCAGTTCCTTCGTCACCAAGTCCACCGTTTTGCAAAATCTGTATAATTAAATTCACATAGCTCCTTGAGCTTTGCAACTCCTTCAAAAGTATTTTTGTTGAAGGATTAAGACCTTAAAAGAGAAAATCTGCGAGCTTAAGGGGTTTTTTTGTTTCTGTTGTGATTGATGGAAATGTAAAATAGTTTATATGGTTTCTATTATGTGAATTGGTCTTTCTCAATGTCCATTCAATTCAACATGAGTTTGACACTGAAGGGGCATGAGTTGGTTTATTGTTCCAAATACCTTTATAATACAAATCAATGTGGATCCACTTTTCAGAAAACTGGACACTAACCAGTAAAACTGTATAAACAGAACCACCTGGAGGCAAAATATTCATTGATGTACCACTCTTTACTGAAAGCCCTGATAAAAGAAAACAGAACCTCTGCATGCAATTGACAATATGAACCCTGGGCACCAAAATCCATACTCAGTCTGTAACCTAAATGGACTCAGTTTCTTTTTCTAAAAGTGATTATGTATTTGTTATTGACACACCAGTTTAACTGCCAACATGAGTACAACCAACAGAGAAAAATGATCTGGCTTCCAATATTCAACCTCCCTATAGGTCACCCAAAACTGTTTGCACCATTATTTGTGAATACACTGATATAAATACCTAAATGAACAAATCAATGGCGATAATGAAACAAAAGCTACTTTGTGTCTCTAAATTGAACCGTGAAGGAAATCCAGCTAGACATGGGCATGTATGAATGGGATCCCAGTGCAAGCTGCTTAAATTGGTCCATGAAAACTGTCAGGATTACTACATGCCTAGGGTTATATGCCCATACTTTTCTCATCTTACATGGGATTGTGCTCCATGAATAGTTCTGCTGAAGACAGGAAGACGGCTTGCAGAGCAAAGCGTTTTGTGGTGTAACGGCATTGGAGTTTGGCTCCCCGATAGACCACATTCACAGGCGGATGCCAGTGATTGTTCACTGCTGCTGTTCTCTACATGCCACACATGCACGCTTGAAAACAAAGAGTTAGGTGACAATCTGCAGTGCAGAAGCCCTCGGTGATGAAAGATTGTAAGTGGTAATTGAGTACAGTGAGCAGTTAGCTCCTGGCAGTGATTTAAGTGACCTTCCTCCGCTGAAGGAGCTTTGGATTTAAGCTCCATGCAGATGAGAGTAATGAAACTCTTCAACCCAAAAACGTCGTGGCAATTAAATGTTATGCAGTACGCACAACTGTGTACGCATGCAACATAAATGTGTAACCTGGTATGCATACGTATATGCATATATTCTTTTTGTACTGATTATATCAACCAGTTTCTCAAGTTAAAATGCAGCGAGAATGAAAAGAGCAAGTCTTTTCAAAATAAGAAATACCTTGAAGTGAATTATTGTTCTGTGCACCATGGCTTCTCAACCCTTCGTTGTACGCGTTAGGCAAACCCAGACATTTCTGTTGAATAAACATAGAGGTAGGCGGTAAGTCCATTGTCAACAAATCGGTCTCGGTGGGAACCAGTGTGTAATGCCATCAGCTGCTGGTGGCTGCTACTTTGGTGATACAAATGCAGCTGGACAGGTTCAGGATAGAATGTCAGGCTTAGTGTGCCTTTTCCTTGCTCTGACAGTGTTTCGTTGGCCTACATGATTAAATGCTCGTTTTGTACTTTGGCTAGGAATGGGTGAGCATGTCTAGTTTCAATCCCCATGCATACTGTGGCCTTCACAGTTAATTTCAGCCTTCCTGAGCCCTGTTGAAAGAAACATAACAGGACTTCAGGACAAAAAAAAAAAAAAAAAGAAAAAGGACAGATTTCAAGAAGGGGGATGCAGCGGGAAATGTGGACACCTCTAATTTTTGGGTGCCCAGGCTGAGAATCTTTCAATGGGGCTTATTTTCTGACAGCCTGGACCACCTGTCTTCTAGAAACCAAGCCTTCTTGAAGTACATATCTGTGCTGAACAACAGGGCACGTTGCAGGGATCCCACACTAGCGCTGGGCGACCGCATCCCAGCAGCAGAAATGATGGAAGGAGACCCCATCGTGCTGCGTGCCCAGCTACACAGCCTGCCGAGAGCAAGACCAGTTAGCCCATGCACCTGGCCCCGTTAACACTGCCATCCTCACCCCTGATCCCGGGCAGTATCACTGCACAGCACTGTCCAGGGCTGGGCAGACTTGCCCTCTATTGCAGCCCATGTACTGCAATAGAGACATATGAAATGTTGGGCTTGAAAATCTGCATTATGTCACCCCTTTCCAATAGCCACACTGCTAGTAAGTCTGTGCCCCTAAGACACAGTTGAGGCTGCCCTTTGCCTAGAGAAAAACAAATAGAGCAAAAACTTATTTAAAAACTTTATCTAGAGAAAAAACTGACTAAAAGTTAAAATATCTTGGAGAGAAACACACAGGTGTCTAGAGCAAGGGATAAAAAAGGTTTTGATTCTTTTTGTACACCAAAAGATGTCCAGGATGAGTTTGAAAAGTCCCCAACTCCATATGTATCACTTGTACCTAGCTGAGACTTGGTACTTTTGCAGAACAGATGCAAAGGCTGCTTAAACTGAACGCCTGACTTCTATATGGCAAAATTTGAGGTGAGATAGCTTCTTTATAAATGTCTGATCCTGAACCCACTGGAGTGATGAGTGGAGCTCACAAGTAATTTTGAATCCCTTAGACAGTGCAAAGCAGCATGCTGCGCTGAGGTGAGCGCGCACGATGTCCCAGCTGATCTCCAGGGCAGCCCAGAGCTGCCTGGGCTTGAAGGTCCCCGAGCTGCCCATCCTCTTCTGCATCTACATAAGCCAGGGCAGCCGTACAGAAATTCAGATTGAACCCAGGTGATTCAAAGCCTCCTGAAATTGCTACTTTCCCCTTTATTTATTTTTCTAGAAAAGATGGAGTCGGGGAGCTATAAATCTGGTTAAATTGCTCAATAGATGTTGTTGCTTACTTTCCAAAGGGGCTTCTCAGTTGCCCAAAGCACATGCGCTGCTAAGGAGTAACGGGCAGACCCTTGTGAAAGCCGAGTATATTTGCTGACAGGGTACACTGCTAAGGCTTGTGGCAACCCTAGAAGCTAATTTAATGCTTTTTTTTTAAACCAAGCTTTTTTTTTTGCCTTTTTTTTTTTTAATTTTCGGTGGAATGAAGAATTATTCTTGAGGATTAGCATGAGCTGGTGAATAGGCACTGGAATAGAGCTCAGGACATCTGATTTCCATTTCCTGCTTTATTTGCTGCAAGATTCTCCCCAAAATCACTTCAATTCTCTCTCCTCTTGCTTGTCTAGACAGCAGAGTGCTGAAGGCATGGGCTGCCTCTCCCTCTGGGTGAAATCTGGTCTGACTGAAATCAATAGCAAAACACTCACCGGATGCAGCCCTGGCATCACTGAAGGCAAGGGCAAAATTCCCGCCGACTTCAGTGGGGCCTGAATTTTACCCTATGTATTTCCACAGTGCCTAATTTAACGGGGCCTTTATCTCAGCTGGGGAGTGAGATGCCCCTGTAATACAAATAATGGTATTTATAAAATACCTCTCACGCACACACAGCACTCTACAATGTGGTGAACGTGACAAAGAACAGAGCTCCTGCCCAGGAAAGCTTCCAGCAGCAAGGCACAAATGGATAAATTATAGGAGAAAATAATAGCGACAGGTACCATCTAGGCAAAAGAAAAGCAGCATGTGGTAATTGGAGCTGGAACGCTTCACGGAGCAGCTGTTTTTCAGGAGCTCTCTGAAGGAGGAAAACCGAAGGCTGGGCAAACCTAGAGAGGCTATTGCAGGCATGTGGGTGGTAAGTAAACTGTCTGAGGCTGTAGAGTCAGGTTTAGCCTTGAGTGAAATATTGCAAGCATTGTGGAAACTCTTAACAATAAGGATTTCTAATGAAAATCTTGACAGACTTTTAATGATACAGCTGCACCAGGGGGTTGTAATAAAAAGGTGAAGCTCATAACATTTTGGGCTGTCCTGCCTGCTCGGTGCTGCCAGGTTTCACCCTGACAGATTGAACTTTAGCAGTCTGATTCCCAGACTGAAATGTTGCCAGGATGATATCGCCTCCGCTCCTCAAACATTTACCGTGTGTTTTTCAAATATCATGCAATAGCCGAGGGCAAATAGCATACGCTTCGGTTCGTCTTTTGTAACACCTCAGACCTCATTGCAATGAGTAGCGAGAAACCTCTTCAGTGCCGGGCTCAAAACTGTCTCTTCTCTTGCCAGGGGACACTTGAACTGGCTTCAGCTGGACCGCCGGGTGCTGGAACATGACTTCCCCAAAAAGTCAGGACCAGTTGTTTTGTACTTTTGTGTCAGGTAAGTGCGTGATGGCAAGCCCTTCCCATGGGATACAGCTACAGACAACCTGTTCCCCAGAGGCCAGGAAATGAGGCTGTCGGTTTCTTACACTGTAGAAACACCTGTGGACAAACAAACGCTTTTACAGAGGTTTCTTTTGAGCTCCTTGGCTTTGAAAACTCTTCTCACACAAGTGTAAATAGTGTAAAGTAGTAGCCACACTAACACTCATAGCTGCCCACAGAGAAACCTTGTATGAGGGCAAGATCACACGTTATACCTTTACATTTTTATTTGTGGGTTTTGAGCTCCTGGAAAGTCCAAGCTGGGTAGGGCTGCAGAACAAAGACCTCTTTCTGCCAGGATAACCAACCTGGGCCAGCCACCTGGAGGGAAAACACTTGCTTCCTTACCGGCAAGCCATACGTTACCTCTGGATTGTGCCCAGGGTGTGCATTATGTCAGGGACCAGATTAATCCCAGTATAACTGTCGTATTTGCCTTCTGGACTCAACCATGTAATGGTATAATGAATTACCCGCAAAGAGCAAATGATGGCATTTTATGGCAACCAGTTGGCTTCTGCATGGGCATGGAACATATTCATAGATTGGGCTAGACCAAACTAGAAAAGTTTTAATGAAGAATATGGCAGTTTGGGAGAATTTCTCTTCATCTGGGAATTTTGCAAGGAACTGTTAGTGTTTGGAAGCCGCTAGAAGCTGCCGGTTCTCTTGTGTACACAGTGTCTTTGCCTCCAAGGGAGATATTTTCTGAGAAGACAAATTTGCTCTTGCAGCTTTAAAACACCCAGAGAGAGGCTGGGGGTTGGGATGGCATATGTACAAAATTAAGTTGAGGGTTTTGACTTACTTTTAATGGATAGCTCATGTCTAGAACTAGCCGGTGCAGTGTTCGTGTGTCTTTTTCTGTTAGCCTTTCCACTCCAGTGTTATATTACATCTGACATCACTCTCATTCGTTCCATAGTACCCACAAAAAATGAAGACCTACTTTTGAGTTTCTTCCCGAGTGAAGCTTTTTTTTTTTTTCTTTTCATTCATTTAACTTCAATTACAAGGGAGGCTTCTCAAGAGAAGAGACTCTTTGTTCTGTTATGTCCCCATATTAAGTGGTGGATATATCTTAGGACAAATCAAGGCTGCGCAAAGCCCCATGACTCCAGAAGTGGCCTGCTGTCTCTCCCAAGAGAAGAGCTTAGTCTACATTTTGGGTGCTTCAAACCATAAGGGTAGATCCAGAGCTAAACATTTCCAGTGTATACAATCCACCTGTGCTTAGAACTACACAAAACTGCTGGTGCTCTTCTGCAAAAGTGTTAGACTTTTAGGCAAATTAAAAAAAAAAAGAAAAGAAAAAAAAAAGAAAAAAAACAAACCAAACTCATTAAGAACATACCAGCTCTGTTATCAAGCATCTTGCCTAGGGGCCAAATTGAGAAGTCCATGCCAGGGAAGGGATCCCACGGAAAGCAGATTTTAGGAGTTGAACTGCTAAATGTGTGAAAGCTGGTGCTACTGAGCCACTCTCATCTTCATTTCAAAGACCACTCAACGAGCATAAATATTGCCATCTGTATTGTTTTATGAAAGTTGGCAGCACAGCAGAGACAAGTTATTCTAGCGGGATCTTAGCCAAGAGACATCTTAGGACTATGGACCCATACAACAGTTAGTAAATGAGTGACCTCTCCTGTTCTGGAATCGTAATCCATAGGGGAAATCCATAGGGGAAAAGTCAGCATTCAGTGTCTGAAAAGTGAGTGTGTGAAAACCAGACTGACTGTGGGCTTATACTCTTTTTTGTGGTAGTAATGAGTGGATTGTCGCACTGAGTTACAATTTGAAATTAACTGGAAGGCCAGATGCCTCAAGAGTTAGGAACGGGCATTAACTTACCACAGCTTTTCTACTGGTTTTCTTCCCCTGTGGATGTCAGATGCTGGCAAGAAGTTGAAAAAGTTTCCCAGCACTTAAAGACTTACCATGTCCATCCCCAAATCTGATCTGAGCAGAAGGCAATCGGAGAAGAAATCGACTCCAGCCAGCTGGCTGAATTTGGAAAGGCCCCATGTATCTGTTACCAGCAGTTTCAGTTCTGGCTTGGGAGCTAAAGCAAGGACTGAAGGAATGGTTGTGAAGAGACCCACCGATAGACAGGGTTGTATTTTGACAACCTGGTGGTGCAGAGCGGCTTGCAGAGCCATCCATACCATAAACAGAATGCTCCCTCTCCCCTGCTGCCATGAGGTGGAAAGCAGCGATAACTAATGCTGTACCATACCTAATTACAAATGTGTTAATTTTTAAGGGACACCTACTGTATCATTGGTAAAGGCTTGCCTGTGTTTGCAGACACCTTTCTTGCATTACCTCTCCCAAGCATTGCAGCTGAGACAGCTTAGGCTGGTGTTAGGGGTCCTAACGGGGGGGATAGTAATACAAGTAACTGGATGTGCCAGATGTTCGTTACAGAGAAATCTGTTTACTGTATCAGGATTTAGTAATCATTGTGGGCTTTTCCCTCTAGTCAAAGTAAATGTACAATTCAACCACACTGGGTAACTACTGAAGACATGAAGCTTCAGGCAAGAACAGTAAATGGTAGTTTGTGAAGAGGAGAAGCTACAGAGCTTTCACCTTTTATGTGACCATCAAATTGCTTACCCTTAACATGCCTGCAGCAATGTTGACGGGCAGCATGCCCACCAAAGATGCCGTAGTTTTTAGATTGCTCTAAAAGTACATTTAAAGGAAGCATGCCTTTTTAAGCAAAGGCTTCTTGTAAGAACTGCGCGGAAAATAGGAAGTTTCACAAGCTTTGCAGCGTGAAATTCTCCTCCCTTATTTAAATCTCTGCAGTACTGTTGAAGCTTCATCTTTTGACACACATTTCCTTGGGGTTTGACATTGTTGAACATTGATGTCCAGTGTCTTTACTCTCTTCCCTCATCAAAGACCAAAAATTTCAAGGCACTGTGTCAAAGAAGAAGGATTTTATAAGGATGTTCTTAGTATTAGTTCGGAAGAAATTGCTTCTGCCCTTGTACACTTGCACAGCTAACTGAAGCCTCTCTGTCTTCAGGTTGTCATCTAGTGCTTCTCTGGAAGCTTTCCACTGAGAACAACATAGGAATCTAGGAAGCAATCAGAACTGCTTGGGCAGCTGTGAACTGCCCCATGGCTATTCTTGTGCAATATTATTTTATGAGACTCTGCTAATATCCGTTTATATAGCTTTAAAGCCATACATGAAAGCAAGAGGGAGTGCCATGTGTCTTGCAGGGGAGGTGGGATGTCTGGCAACAGGATGAGAGTGATATTAGTTCTCATCTTAGAATTAGCTTCCCCGGGTGGCTTTCTAAAGCCGTGGTCACTTGGTTGTTGGTGAAACTCATTCCCTGCCTCAGAGGGCTTACAGTGCAGATAAACCAAGTCAGATGAGAGTCACGGCTAATGTCCGGGAGAAGCAAAAGATGGCGATGAAGGAAGGAGGGATTGCTTGACTAGTTGATTTTGCAGAGGTGTTTTTAGACCAGAAGAGGACAGTGAAATTGTACCTCACAACATGAGCTGCATGGCAAAGGGCAGGAACCTAAGTAAAGTGTGGACACCCAGGCAGCAAGGAGGTCAGAGGAAAACAGAGCTAGCAGGGGTTCAGCTGAAGGTTGTTATATTTTTGGCAGGGAAGGAAGCATTTTGCTCTGACTCACACAGGCAGGAGAAGGAAGGTGAAGTTACTCCCTTTGTGTAAATCTTTGAGGTGAGAGAGGACCAGAGCATAGACACACTGTTTGTTCATGGAAAGCAAAGTTGGCCAGGCTTTGCAGCGAATTCTCATCCTCAAACAATGGCCTTGTGGGATTAGCATCCTTAGCTAGGGAACCACCAGCATGGGTCTGATCTCTTTCTCTTCTGGATGTTTGTCATGCTGTTAATTTATATGAACAAGCTCAGCAAATAAAATTCACTTCACTGGTGGATCTTTTCCCAGGAATGAATATATGTGTTCTCAGGGTAGCTCCACCAGCTAAACAGTGACAACTCACTGCAGAAATCGTCACGCTAAATCAGAACATCTCTCACATGGAAAGGCTTTTCTTTCAGAAAGGCATGGAAAAAAATGTGAAATAAATCCTCAATACTCAAATACACTGTGGGGCAGAGTTTGTATCTATGGCCCGGCAGTATTCCCACAAAGGAATGCCTGTGTCCAGCAACGTCTGGCATGTGTTCATACGTACTGGCTAGGCTGAAGTCAGCATGGGGGCTGTGGGGGCTCAGGACTCTCAATATTGAGGCCAGACGTTTTGCCAGGTTACCACAGTTACTACAGAACAAAGCGTCCTTTAATAAGAGACCAGCACTGAAACACAGAATGCAAAGCTCATGCATCTCGTTGCTTCCTTTAACCTGAAGGAACGCAGTTCTGTGTGCACCGGCGGTGGTCCAGGTCCGAGGCAGGTGGGACAGATGTCTGAGATGGGACTCACCACACCAAACCTGAGATGTTTACCTGGTAGATGGCTCTATGTCGGGGCTAACTAGCACAGCCTTCCTGTATAACCACTGGAAAGAAATAGGCACTTTTCAGGAACAATTCATCCGACTTATTTTAGATGACTGCTTTGGAATTCAGTAAGTTGCAGCCTAAAATACCTATGTCTCCTCTCTGACCTCAGACCCCTACTCAGATGTAGGCGTCTACATTGTAGCTACCTCTTTTCACCTGATGAATCCCCTCCATGTGCATCAAGGGCAGCCTATAAATTCAGATTATTATTTCAAACTGGGTTGGCACAGCCAGGGTTGAGGAGGCATTTCCCATCTACAAGGCTTTGCCTGACTACCTAAATGGAATTGGACCAGATTTCAGTTGCTAATGAGGCCTTAGGCTATCTTAGTTTTTCAGCCTTCCTTTATATCCAGTCTTTAAAGCCACATTCCATTAGAAAAGGACTAATGTTAAAAATGAAAGGAGCAGGAGTCCATTTGGAAAGAGAGACGGTGGTTGCTAATATGGATTGTTCGTAGGGCTAGATGGACCTTACAACTTGTTGCTGAAATACATTGCTGCCTCCCACATTGGCCAGAAGACACGTATGGGGTGCAGATTCATGGCATGCTGCTCCCAACTTGCCTGACTCATTCACATGGCAATCCCAGCACATCATGGTTGTGTGTGCCATTCATTTCCACTCAGCTTTGCATCTCTCCGAGAAATTAGATTAGGGGGTGGTGATGACAGCAGCCTGCTGTGGCAGGAAGAGTGGAATAGAACCACACTAAATTAACCAGAGCAATTTATTTGTCTCACATGTAATGGGCTGTGTTTCTCCATCCGCAGTTTTCCCTACCAGAGAGGGGTATGTGGTGCTCCATCGCTTTGCTCCGGGCAGGGAATGAGGCGGGTGGACGAGCTGCAGTGACTTCTGAGTACATCCCTGAGCAAGGCGGGTTGGATGAGGGAAAGTCAGCGGGAAGCTGATGCCAAGGTGAGGGAAGAGAGATGGTAGCAGAAGCATCCTTCCCCCACATCACCAGCTACTGTCTCTCCCCACCAAGGAGGGAGAAGGAGCAGCCCTCTCCCTGCCCCATAGTGTGAGACAGCGGTTTACAGGAACTGGGGAGAGAGGCCCGAGGAGATTATCAAATACATCAATTTCGCAGCCAGGGGAGAGAGAGAGAAGTGGCAGAGTTTGCTCTCACCCATGGATATGTATCATCTCACCTGCTAGCACCCAGGAGAAGATGCTGGGGAAAAATCATATACACACAAATTGCTCTGCTCCTCTGCTCTTCCCTGACCAGCTGCAGACCCCTCTGCAAGCGGAGCTGCAAGGAGGGCAGCGCTGGACCCCACTTTGCCATGGAGCTTGATCATCCCAGGAGAGTTCAGGGAACTGCCCTGAGATGTTTCAGCACTTTGGGGTGCTCCGTCCCCATCCTCCCTTACCCACTCTCACTACCAGCACTGAGCTGGTAACTCCCTGCACCAAGCTCCCAGGCAGTTTATGCTACATATAAGGAGACAGAGAGACATCTCCCGCTCACATTGTATCTCTACAGCTCCATGCACTGCAGGGGTGCTATAGAAACAATAGCAAAAATCAGAATATTAAACCCACATAATCAACCCAGCCCAACCAAGCTGCTTTCAGGGGTTTCCGTGAGCTGCTCTGTCTATGAAATCTGCCAAAGCTGTGCCGTAACCCAGATCTCTTTGTACAGCATGTGTTTTGCTGGTTGGTGTGCATCAACTGTGTGTACACTAAGGGGGAAGATCTCAAAAGCCAGCAGCCCTGCAAACCCCCTCCTCCCACCCAGCCGCAGTGTATGAATACAGCCGCTCAGACCTTGTTTGTGCTGGATGACAAGGCTCCCTGCAGACAATTTATTGCAGCCTTCTCAGGGTGGCCCCCTGCTCGGTTCACCAGGGGGAAGGTGTAATAAATTGCTTGCGGGGAGGCTTTGCTCCTCAGAGTCTCTTTAGAGATATGAGAAACTTCTGTCCAGTCGGAAGATTTACTTGTGTGAAAACTGACCTTTGCTTGAGGAAGGGAACTAATGGGGCTCTGCTACTTAGCACACAGCTCTGAGCTAAGTCATCCATTACACACACATCTTAATAGCAGTCTGGCTTTTCAGTCCTATAACATCATTTCTGTTTTCTGCTTAACTGGGAATATATTTGTATAAGTGACTTGTGTTTAGAGAAGGGGATAAGTTGGTTTTCCTTTCCATTCAGCCACCTGAGGGGGAAGAAAAAGCAGCATTCTAAAAATTTGTTGTTTTGAGCCACATTTTGAATGTGTTGATGCTGGCAGCATTGTCTTGTCTAATTTTGGGAAGCATTTAGACAGCATGATAGGTACTGTGCAGAACTGGATGCTGACAGTGTAGGATTTATACCTAATTTGGATCAAGCAGCAATAGCTATGTCAATGCCTACACACAGATTCTCTGACTGGGTCAAAGTCATGCAGACATTGTTTCCATTTTCATTGCAATTTGTGCATTTATACCTTACACCAGTGGGTGGGATTTGATGTCATCAGTGAAGCAAGCAGAAAGGTCTGCTATGAGGGGTCCCATCACCATGGCATTGAACAAAAGGGTAGAGCCAGTGAGTAAGTAAACCCCATGCCAGCTTTCACAGCCAAATCATACCTTTGTGTGCTGCTGACAACATGGCAGAATGCCTGGAGGGATTTCTATTCCTAAAATGGTTCAAGATCCTCAGATGAAAGATGCTCTACAAATACTGAGGGCTGGTGTTATGCAAGACAGTGCACCCAGCGAGTTACCTCTAATAGCCTAGATGTCACTCTTGGCAAGAATCAAAGAGCAGGAAAGAGCTGGGCTGGGCTGGAGCTCAGGAGAGTGTGGGGCAGTTCCCCTCGTGACTGAGGGAGAGGAGGGGAGGAAGGCAGTGTGCTGCTGTGATCCGGTCACTGCTCTTGCCTCACACTTGGGACAGATAACTACATCACTCCAAGCCAAGAGGAGCTGCAACAGCCTTTTTGTACAAAGCTGCACTTGTCTTGCAAGCTAGGCTCCACAGGACATTTCAGGGGTGGAGCGATTTGCAAAACATATTGAGCTGGCTGCTGCTTTTATGGCTTGGTCAGGCCTGATACCCCTCCCGGTGAGAAGGCAGAGGCCTCACTGTACTGAGGTCAGTGCCTTTCCACATGATGCTTGATGCTGTAACCAAACAACAGGGAGGAATGTGCCTGCATTACCGCCTTGATTCCTTTCCTTCTCTATGTTGATACTGGAGCACTTTGTGGTTTGCAAAGACCCCAAAAGATAGGCTGGAAGAGAGGAAGAGAGCTGGTTTCTATATATTCCAAAGCAGATCCCTTAGTATTTTGTACACAGAGAAGATGAGGCATAGGAATTGAGCAAATATCCCCAAAACATGGTTTTCCAGGAGTTCATGGGCCAGCCTCTTAGAAACACTGAGAAAAATGGATGGGTCGTGAGTAAAGGTGCAAACAGCTTCATAGTACAGTACAGCTGGTGGGAAAGAGAGAGAGAACAGGCTCAGGTTAAACAATATCCACAGCTCTTTTTTTGTTAGCTGCAATTCCCTATATTCCTGGAATCACATTCACCTCCAGTTTTGTGGCTTCCTTGCAGTAAGGTAAAAGTTGACATAGGTCTCTCTTGCTGCGTCCTGTCCCCTGCATACCAATCCCTGGCGCTGGGCGAGGGTGGCCTGAGCATGGCACAAGCACAGGGGACAGGACATGGGATAAGAATCAAAATAAATGCAGAAGGGGAGGTAAATGGAGCTTTTTAGCGCCTCTGATTTTCATTCCTGGCTGATTACTTAACAGGCCAACTATTTAGCATGACCATTGTCTGCTTTAAGTGTCAGCACATGAAAGTGCACACCCATGACTATTAGCAAACAGGGCTGGAACATAAAAGGAGCTCTGCAGCCTGAGCTGTTCAGAATACTCATTTAGCATGAGACACTGGACATAATGACATATGCATTTAAGTCCATTATACCAATGCATGTGATTTTTCTTTTCCTGGTTAGCAAATGGCCTCATATTTTTCAAATTACCCTCTGAGGTTTTAAATGACGTGGTGAGGGATAATGAGCCAGACCCCAGGATGGATGAGGCAGAAAAGGGGTCTCCTCCTTTATCAATTACTTTGTAATAATGAAATAAGAGGCAGTCCACCAAGCTCTGCTGACAGCTCTGTCCTGCATCCTAACCAGAATGGAGTCAGCCAACTGGGAAGGACATGGGAGACACCTCTGCCCATTTCAATCCTTTCTCTCGGGTCTGAGTGTATTATTTCCCATCTAGGGCAGGAGGAAACACTGGGGAAGGTGACTGCACATCAAAACCAAAATCCTTTTCCTTCATTCTGACTTCTACTATGAAATCCAGTTTAACCCTTTATTTTCCTTTTTCATGGGAAAAATAATGTTTTCACCAGGGGAGAGAAGAGCCACTTGGATTGTTATTCTGTGATTTTTCCCCTTTCCTATTCTTAATAGGCCCAAGAGGGGTGTTTTGCCTCCCTGCACGGAAACAGTATCACAGGGCTGGAGAGAAGGTTCTCCCCTTGCCAATACTAAGTTGCCAGCTCCTGCCCTTTGGAAAAGGCAGGAACTCATCCAGAAAGCAGTGCCACACTGTTATCAGTCACGGTCATCTAGATCAGGCGCAAACATCCTCAGTGCCATCCTTGGCCTCCCCATCACTGCCTGGCAGTGCTCGCTTCTGTTTTGACTGGGCCTCTCGCACAGCACTGTACCAGCACGCCGGAGCCACACACATTGGCATGCCCCTCGGCCCAGCTGCCTCCTGTGCCTCTGTGGCCACCCCACTGCCTTCCTCTGAAAGCAGCAAGACATCTGAGGAGTGAGGCTTAATAGGACAATAACGAGAGAGTGCTTTATAGAATCATAGAATCATAGAATAGTTTGTGTTGGAAGGGACCTCTAAAGGTCACCTAGTCCAACTCCCTGCCGTGGGCAGGGCCATCTTCAACTAGATCAGGTTGCTCAGAGCTCCATCCAACCTGACCTTGAATGTTTCCAGGGATGGGGCATCCACCACCTCTCTGGGCAACCTGGTCCAAGAGCTTTGCTATGCCCTTGCCTGGTCTGGGGTCTCCAGATGGCAGAGGCACTCTTTGTCCTACTCAGGGCTCCAGTTTCGATGCCAGTTTTTTCTGGTAGGGCACTCCTCAAGAAGATGCTGTTCCTTAGTGAAACCAAGTGCTGAAAGCTTTTTGAGGTCTTCCAAAGTCCTTTCGATGTTTTCTTTAAATTTTCTTGGAAGAAAATGCCATAGCACCAGAATGGGAGTTTTGGAGTGTTTCTTTTTGTTGAAAAAATGGTTTTGTTGTTGGATAAACGCCTTTTGGACCAGCTGGTTCCTACCAGAGTCAAACATCACAAGAACTAGGATGATATCACTGCCCCAGGACAGATCTACATCTGAACTAGACAAGACATCCATTTGCTGTGGTCATGCTTCGAAATATCATTGTGTTGAAGACCACAGTGAAATATGTTTACTGTTTGGCAGGTTCTGCTTGGAAATAAACGCATAGGCGTGTGATCTCGAATGCTATGACAGTACATTTGCACAGTCAGGAACTCGATTGCACAGAGCCTGGTCCCTGCTAGGTGATAGATGGCCAAGTTCAGGCTGACAGGGTATGTCCAGGGCTGTGTGTTAGAGGCAATGCTAAATATCTTTTATTTGACAGTTTCTTTTGGTGTGTGGAAATTGGGAGTGCTGCTCATTTCAGCTCTCACTGGCCACACAAGCACACCACCAGCTCAGGTGCTTTTGGAGGCCATTTCCCTGATAGTCCTGAGGCCTCCTATCCCCACTGCAAGGACAAAGCACCTTCCGAACACTGCTAAATTTGCGCATCTGCACACACACAACTGGGTTCGCATATGAGGCCGGCAGCAGTGGCCAGGGATTCTCCATCTCCTGAAGGACCAGTAATCAAACTGGTGAGTCCAGTTCTCAATCAGGCATTTCTCCCTGCTGCAACTTGGAGGTGGGCATGTGTGTAATGCAAGGGAGAAATTGCAGTAGTGCCAGTTTCCCATCACCCAAGGATCAGGAGTTTCCACAGCTGCTTCTCACAGGCACTGTCTGTGCTTGGCTGGTTACAATGGGAATTGCCATTCATCACAGCATGAGGAGCTTAAGCTGTCTCAGAGCAAGCTGTCAGTTAACCAACGCTTAATATAGAGCAACCTGATCAGTACGAGGCATGTCCTCGCAGCTAAAAAACCCTTAAATGTTTCAGATGCAGCAGCTTCTGAAGTCTTCCAAGATACCTTCTGCAGCAGTGCTCATTATTATCTTCCTGCCACTGAGAAGGAGCAGTCAAGACAGGCATTTTATGTTCATTACCCAACATAACATTCACTGGTTTGTTTAATTAATGCTTAGAAAATGTACTTGATTAATTATAAGTTACTGGGGGTGGGGAGGGATGGGGAATGCAGAAATAGATTAACATTGGCTGATCCTTTAAACTTTTTCAAAAATGATTTCCCAGGTTTTTACACTCACAAAGTCTTGTGGGGTGTTCCCCCTTCTTGCAGGCACCTAATTTCTCATAGCAACAGTTGCTGGCTTTCAAAGAACCTCGTGTAGGCAAAGCTGTTTGTTGGCTGTATTGCAAGAGATGTAGGTAGTGGAGCCTACACAGTGGAGCCTAGGTATCAGACACATTGTGCTGCCTCTTTCTCTGTCCAGCCCATCCATTATTTCCTGGATATATCAGCTTCACAGCACATGGAGGAATGCGGCTCTCAGGGGAGTCCTCAACAGAAATCTGAGAGTTGCCCCTTAAAACTGATGATCTTAAAACATGCGGTAAGAAATGGCTTATAAGCTTAACAGGCAAAACAGACAGAGGGGGGCAGAGGAGGGAGGAGTATTTTCTAAACACAGCACCACAGCCCCAAGCAGCTAAATTATTTTCTGAAGGTCATGAAGAAAACCTGTGTCCGAGTCAGGAATTTAACCCAGATTTTTTGCTTGGTTCATTGCCTTAGCAGCTGGATGCTTCTTCCTGCCTCTTTAGTCACTGACATTGGTCATTGTAAAGTGCGGTTTCCTTCACTGTATTTGGAAAAGATGGTAGCAGGAGGAGGTCTGACAGAGATTCACGATCAGTGCAAAAAACCGCGTCTTTCCCTCCCCTTTCTGTTGTTGCAGCACCAGCTGTGAATTCAGGAGAGTCTGCTCCAGTTCGGGTTTTCTGAGCTTGCCACACAGAAAATCCCATAAGAGTTCTCTCTGCAAATCTGTTTTCTTTTAAGTAGCACCAATTTCCTGGTGCACATGCTTTGCATTTGTCTGGGTGCATGTGTGAGAGCCAGTAGCTCCCCAGCACACTCTCCACTTTGGAGATCACTTGAAAACGGGGTTTTCTTTGTGAAGATGAAGTATCATGTACAGGCTCTGTGCTCTGAGAGACTCAATTTTGTACAGAAAATGATCTGTGCATGTGTCTATGTGGAAAGCCTTGGGACAGATCCTTGCAACCTTAACAAATGCAATATTGCCCTCTAGTGATGATGAGGATGGTCTCATTTGAGCTGATGAAACAAAAAGCATTTTGGCTAACTTTCACTGGGATTCAAAAATGGAATAAATGTTGCTGTTTTCTTATGACCCTGGAATTAAAGATCCTACCGTCACAACTTGGAGAGCACTGGTAGTGGTGATAAGCAGAGGAGGTTCTTCAGGAATCACAGAATGTGTAAAATTATCATTTTTCTCCATGAATTCAGCAGATGGAAAGCCAGCTGCACTCAGAGAGCAGATCTAGTAAGAAGGTTTTTTTAATGCAGCATCTTTTTTGCATTTCTAAAGCCAAGTATATTTTTATTTGCCAAAAAAAAAAAAAGAGAGGCAGTTTCAAGGATAGGAGGTGAAACCCCGTGAAAACCAGAAAAAAAATTAAGAAAAAGTTTAAATTTTTGTGCTTCATGATCCCTACATTCAAATGTTTTTTTGATTTGGGTTTTATTTTTATTTCTCATTTGAACTCTTCTGGAGGGGGATAAGGAGGGATAATAGCAGGAGCACTTCAGCAGATGAACAAGAAGAGCTCAAAATGTTTCTTTCACTCTAGTAAGCAAGTAGTTGGTTGTATCTGTCAGGAAATATACTGTTTTGAAGGGTCTTCAGAAGACACTTAGGACTACAAAGCTTTGACCTTTACCCCTAAGAAGGTTACATTTAAGGCCCTCAATTCTGCAAATAGCTCAACATGGACAATCCCTCCAGTGCTCGTGTGAAGCCCCAGGAGTGTCAGCAGGTCTCTCAGCTCCGTTCCCAGATAGTAGGGTCAGGGAGTGAGGTTTCTCTGTAACTGTACCCCGCATCTCAACCCAGATTTCTAAGGTTTCTCGTTTTTTTAAGTTCCCGATGCAGACAGCATTTCCCTGGCACCTTCCCTATTCTAATTGCCTCTGACAAGGCACGATAAGTACTGGAATTTATGTAAGGAACGTTGCTGCCACTGTACTGCAACTTAAAGATCACTATAAAACAGGGTGGACAGACAGATGTATGGTTTTTTCCTTACTTAAAACACAAAGTAAATGCAAAATTCACCTTAGTCATCCACTGAACCTATCCAGGCTTTCTCTGTTACCACAGCAACACACAACATACTTCTGTGTAACAATCAATTATTAGCTTTGACGGTATCCTGAGCTTTTTACCCCAAAGGGTCACAAGGCAGAATTAAGGGCCGAAGTCGATTCAAGCCAGTGGCAAAACTCTCGTGGAGTTCACTGCCAAAGGATCAAACCTTCAAAGCAGGCAGGACATGGAGTACTGAATTGATTCATACATATCATGGGCTTTCAACATAATTACAAATATTTGGGGTAATCAGCCAATGCAAGAGAGTGGGTTTTTCTGACACTGAGGGTTTGGGCTGGTCAACTTTCTACTGAGTTCTGAGAAGTCAGCTCAGCTCAAAAAAAAAATTAAGATTCTTGGCATTCCCAGTCATCCCCAGCATCGCTACTCACAGTACTGGTAAATTGTGCAAGGTCCTTAACTATTGCTGGTTGCTTACTGTGCGACCATAGCTGCTACATGCTAGCTGCTAAAATATGTAAAGAAGCCTTTATAAAATTTGCCTTATGCGGAGCTGAAGTGGACAGGGAAGGAACCCAGAAGTGGATTTCTGTCAATGAACATTTTACAGACCCAGGTCAACAGCACAGAAATGGGCAGGTCAGGTAAAGGAGTGACGAATAAACGCCAAAATGTGATGGGGAATGAAGGGGAGCTTACAAAGCAAACAGAATAAATGATTATTTGAAGTTTAAAAACAAAACAAAGGATTATTTAGAAACAAAATCATCCACTTGATGATCCAGTTCCTTTGGTATGGCTGTGGTGGTGGTGACTGATCACATCCTGGAGCATGCACAAGCCTCTTTCATTACCCCAGTCTGTCATCAGCAAAGAAACTTCACTTTTAGTATACTCATCATGACTCCATTGACCACATTTTTCATGTAATGACTGCATTTTCATGTTTTGCCCTAGTCCCCCCCCTTGTGTCTCACCTCTCTTGCTTTCCCTTTCAGATTCTACATTGAAAGCATCTCCTATCTAAAGGACAATGCCACCATTGAGCTGTTTTTCTTGAATGCCAAGTCCTGCATCTACAAGGTAAGGATTCGGAGCTCTGGGTGGCACTGGGGTGGGCTGAGACACCTGGGTCTGCATCCCCTAACCCAAAATTTACATTGGTCACACCTGGACTTCAAGACGCAACCTTCTCCTCCCACCCTCCCTCCCTCCCTCCTCTGTCTCTAACCACCCTGGCCAGCTTCCCTGTCAGAGAGAGGTTCTGAGGTAAAACACCCCTGGAAGTAACTCTTGTGGTTGGTAGGAAGGAATCTGCAGCTGCTAAAATGATAAACTGGCTTGTATTTAGAAGGAAATGTCTGCTTTTGTGTTAAAAAACCGCCGGTGGAGAAGCTGTTGGGGCCCGCTCTGGGCTGAGTGGATGTCGTTAGCGGTTCCCGCCCGAAGAGGGCGGCAGCGGCCGCGCGGGCTGCGGCGCGGGCGCCATCTTCTGGGTTAGGCGGCGGGGGAGCGGGAGCGTGTTTGTGCGCGGTGAGTCTGTGAGAGAGTTAAGTGTGTGTGTCTGTGAGATTGTACGTGTGTGAGAGAGTGTGCAAGGAAAGTGTGAGAGTGCGTGAGGTTGTGTGAGTGCGAGAGTGGGGGTAGGCATGGTGGGGCTGAGTGTGTGAGGGGTGTGTGACTGCATGTGTGTGTGACTGTAACTGTGAGAGTTTGTGCGTCTGTGACTGTGTTAGGGATGCATATGACTATATGTTTGTGATAGTATGACTGAGACTTTGTGGGCCAGGGGGAGTGAGCATGTGGGGGTATGGGTGGTGGGGAAGGGTGTCCGTGGATGTGTAACTGAAGTCCGTCTTGTACAGGAACAAGCCATGCAGGGATAAGTGGTTTTTGTACCAGAAATAGCCCTGCCTGGTAGGCTATTGAAAACACCAGCCTGCTGTCACCAGCACTGTAACTCAGAGCTGCCCCTTGCAAGGCACTCTGTGTGCCAGAGATAAGGGCATCCTGGCATGGCCTCCACTCCCCCCCTGGAGTGCCTGCAGCAGAGATCCCTCTGATGCCACAAGCCAACCATACAAGCGAAAGGGCAGGATCCAGAAAATTAAGCAGGCCCAGAACCCACTGAGGTGAAGGCTGGCTGCATGCGGACTCGGCCAGGAGGGCTGGATGAGCGGCTGACCTGTGTGGGACTGGGAGAGGTTTTTCAGCAGCTGGGATTCCCTGGGAGGATCCCTCCTACCTCCCTCCATGCTGGCAGAGGCCATTCTCAGTGACTCACCTCCATCTGCCAGGGAGGAAGTGGTAGGAAATGACAGCTGTAGTCAGGGAGCGATTGTACCGTCACCCCACGACCCTCAGCAGGTTTGTGACCTGCTAAACCACCTAGCTTACACTGAATCTGGAGCCTCGCTTCCTGACATCTGCATGTCCTAAAATGCAGGGACTAACTTTGTATCTCCTAAAATGCAGGGTAGAAGACAGAAAATGTCTTTTTTCCAGTGCCCAGGAAAGAGGCAGGGCTGCTGAGCTGAGCTGTGCAGAGCTTTGCTCTCTGGCAAGGCTGCAAGTAGATGTGCTTAGTCAGCCCTCTCCAGCAACAAGCCCAGTGAGCATCACATTTTGGTTCCTGGGGAAAGTTCCTTTTTGGAGTATTGCCAGGAAAAGCTTACACTGTTGTTCTTTTTTTGGAGAAAGCTTAATAAGAAGAGGAGAAAAAAAAAGAAAAAGAGTGCCTACAGATCTAGGTTGGTCTATTTTAGTCTGACCTCTCCTGAAACCATTACTTTGCACATTTCAAGCTGACTGTCATCTCCATCCAAAAATAGCCCTGCTGGATTCCCAGTCTCCCATGCGGGTCCTTCCCCATTTGACTTCCAGCCACAGTAGTGCTGTGCTATTAAGGCAGCACTGAATTTGAAAGTTGGGTGCAAAGTCTCTGCTAAGACGCAGGGCGAGCACCCGGCCAGCATGCCTGGAGGATTCCTCTAGGTGTAGAACGGGGGATTCAGTGTCTAAGCACAGCCAGTGCTTGTCATCCCTGCAGCTAACAGGGGGTGTTGCATGCTCCCAAACCTTGAAAGCTTCCTTGTTGCACCGGAGGTTTCCTCACTGGACTTCCCACGGATCACTTTATCCCAAGCTCCCCTGCAGCCCGGAAAGACCACACTGTATATGATATGTGTAGTTCATAACACTCTAGCACCTCAGACCTTGCCCTGTCAATTCTCCAGACACACACCCTCAAACGTCCCCATGCACAGGGCGGCTCAAGTTGGGAAAGAAGACGGCTATGGCCTCTTCAGTTTGGGGCTGCTGGTCCCCTGGATTGCCGGCTGGCTCTGCGTTGGGTGCTGTACTCCTCTGGCTGTGCCCGTGGCTCCTCCTCACCCACCCTGTTGTACAATGAGACATTCACAGACCCACACACCCAAACCCTCGCACAGGACAAAAAAGCCACTGTTGCCCAGAAAGGCCAAGCCACATTTGTACTACCAAACGAGACAGGGCTTGGCATCGGGCACTGTCCCTCAATCAGTCAGGCCATTTAATTACTAGCACGTCCTGGCACGGGTTTTGGCCTGTGCCAACTAGCCCTGTCCCAGGCATTGCTTGGGCACCGTTCAAGGATGAGCACCTGTTCCCAAGAGGCAATACAGTGGAGGTAACCCCATCTGAGACCCGGGGAGGGAGGAAGAATGTTTAATCATGAGCTATACTGTGCCACGTACGCTTAGGGCCAGAGAACAGGCTCTGGCCCACTTTACCTACTAGTGTAGACTTGCCGTAACATCGACATGTGGTTGCAGAGGCTGGTTTGTCCATGCGATGCCTGGTGCTTCAAAATGTGAGGAAGACCAGGCACTCTGGTTCTACTCCGCATCACCACCTGCTATAGGATATGCCTGACTGCCCCAGCCCGGCCCTGCCTGCAGCTGAATCGACATCTTGCACCAGCCGCTTCCCTTGGCATATGCACATCGTTAGTGCAGGTGCCTGCGTGAATCAGGCAGTTTAGCTGAACGCGGGAAGGTGTGTTTATTGCCCGTAGCAGAGCTGGTCTTCACTCCCCAAGGAGTTGTTATGAAGGAGGTGAAGGAAGTGCTTATTTTAAAAAGCTGGCACTGGTGAAAGCCAAGGACACCTGGATCTTATCCTCTGTTTTGTTCCCTTTGTTTTTTATTTTGCCAGAGACAAGCCAACGCAGCAATTGTGGCTTGTAAATGAGGTGTGGCCATGACTTGGCTGGAGCATGGATCACAGCAGTAATCTATATTTAGATCACTCGTTTCTTGCCAGATGAAGTGAAATATTAAAAACAGCAGCTTAATAAATACAACAGAAAAGCCACCATAGGAATGAGCTGAACAGTGACCCAGTACATGGCCACATACGTAGGAGACAACGTAGGAGTTCTAGTTGCAGAATAGAGGCCTAAACAGTATCTCAGTAAAAGCCCACTATCTTCCCAAAAGCAGGGACCAGAGGCTGGGGGAGAGCACACTTGGCCACAAGATTAATGCTCGTGCCTCCCATCCCAAGCACCTTTGATGCCCAGTCTGCATCCCACGCACTCAGACAGAGCAGTGCCTGGACCCCTTGGTTCTGTGAGTACTGTCTCAGGCATAGCAGAAGGACCCTGAGAGGATCTCATGGGACCATCAGTGTTCTTCACGTGACCATGGTGTCCAAGCAAAATGCTCACAATTTCACCTGACCCTCCAAGATCGCTTTCATCAGGGGCTGGATCCTATAGAATGGAGTGGTGGAGATCTACCAAAAGATTTGCTGTCACAGCTCATTCTCAAAGCACCCCCAGCCCCAGTGCTCATGGGGATGAAGGGGCTGAAACCAGAGCTCCCATCCTGCAAGAGGGAATATGGCTCTTTTCCCTGTGAGTTTACCCTTGCCAAGGGCCAGAAGAGTTCGGCGGGGGCTTTGACACCACCTCAGTGAAGACAAATTTTCTCATTTCCTTGCTTCTGTGAGCCAAGGACAAGGCTATGTTCCCCTGAAGCACAGGTGACTTTTTGGGGGAGAAAAAATGTATTTCCCAGACTACCTTTCACTAAATCACACAATAAAATAAAAATTACCCTGATCCTCGCCCTTCCACCTGCCTTCTCCTCCCTCCTCCCCAGGAATCCCTTCATGCCACATCCAGTTATGCTTCATTTACCAAGCCATTGCGCTGAATATCTGAGTGGGCAGGTTCTCCCTCACTTTGGTCTCCAGGAGCACAGGGAATGCTTTGAAGCCTAGCCAGGGGAGAAAACTGGCACAGCACGCTTCACCGTGCAGTAGCCAGGAGGAGATACATGTCCTTCTTGCAGGAGCTCAGACTGACTCAACTCTCTTTTTCTTTCTTTTCTTCATCTTTCAAGGAACTCATTGAGGTTGACAGTGAAGTGGTGTTTGAACTGGCTGCATACATCTTGCAGGTAAGCACCTGCCTTCTCTCGCTTCGTGCTTCCTCGTGTTGCATTAAATCTCTTGACTTGCCAAATCCAAAATGGCTGTACAGAAGTGCAGGGGTTCACCCACTTGCAGGAGAAAGATGTCTTTACACAGTTTACATAATTTATACCAATGCAAAATAAATACCGAAGGCTCTCAAACCAGACCTCTCCATGCATGGAGCACATTCCACTGCCCAACATTTTGCATAAATAAATGCATATTATGTTTGCACTGACAAGACCCTGGGGTATGATGTAAAGCCAGAGAAAATCTAAGTAATGAATGCAATTTCCTAGGTGAAATCCATATACAATCGTTTCTTCTCCAGTGACTTTACTTGCTTAGCCCTCTGATGATCTCCATAAGCTTCTATATATGCAACTGTCTGTATTCTCCAAGGTGGGCAGAAAGGCTTAAAGACCTTCCAAAAACTTCTCCAGAAAAAAAATGTCTTTTAAAGTCTTGCTCTTCAGGAAGAGGGAAGCGGTCACAGAGCAAATTTCCAGCAGCGTTTGGTAAATCTCTGATTCCCAAAGAAGAATCTTTTCAGGGAAGTGGAGGTGGTTTTTGTGAAAGTTCTCTTTTTAGGAGCATGACAGTGGGAGCAGATCAGAGATAACTGTCAGATGATTCTTGTTCCCCTTTCGTACAGTGTAGTTTTCATTTTTTTTCCCATCAGCCATGAAGCTATGAGGAGCCATGTGAGCAGAGAAACCATCTCATCAGACTGCACTAATAAATAACAATGCATTGCACTTCTACAGCACTTTCCATGTTAAAGAAGCAATTAATGCGTAGGGATTTGAATCTTCATTAAAATCGTTTTATGTAACAAAAATGGAGCAAGAGAGTCAGGATGGGGGACTCAATTAAAAGCACATTATAGAAATTGCATATTGGCTGTTGGGGGAATACACATCAAACAACAGGCTCGTTGTGAGAAGCAGCGACAGGGTTATGAATCTATTGTCTGCTTATCCTACTGAATAACTTGAACGCTTAGTAATTGTACAGCCAGATCCAGATCTGCCACTGTAACCCTCGTTGCTGTGATTGTTTCTCATCACAGACAAACACAGGACGTTACGTGTATTCCTGTAGTAGTTTGATGTGTAACTTAATGAAAACGGTCAAAACAAGCCACACCTCTGCTGTCTGTAACCAGAAATTACTACAGCCCATGTTTGTGACAGGATCCAAGCAAAACATACTGCATTTTGTTCTACTTCCCACTGCAGCATTCAGGTCAAAGAACTGAAGCGTGGAGAATCTACCCAACACAATTGTTTTTTAAATTCAGTATGCTCATCCCTGTGCAGGCCAGGGCATATCCTTTGGGTTTTACTCTGTATTGAACTATAATCATGATATGCTCGAGGACTCCTTCCTATGAACCAGAGGAGAGCTTGTCTGCCCTTCAGTTCACTCAGAGGGAAACAGAAAGATAGTAAAGGACTGTCAGAACTCAAGTGATTTAGTTTGCAGCCATATTTGAAATTGTTGTGTTACCAGAACAAATTAAAGTACCACCAAAGCTCTGAACTTTACCCCAGCCTCAGGACTGAAGCACCACTGGACATGGGCTGACAGGTTTTGCGGGTGGATGGATGGATGTAAAGACAAAAGACCTGAATGCAAAACCCAGTACTCTTGGCAGTGGAAACTCCCTCACTGCACAAATTACATTATTGCACTGTGCTTTCTGTGTAGCTGATGGCAAATGAGGCGCTTTAGCATGCATCATATGAAATGCATATTGCCTATGGAAAATGCAAAGTGCATATTACATCTATCGAGGAGGGGACTCGCCAGATTTTCAGGGTTTGCCAGATAAGCAATTAGACTCAGGTACTAATCTAACTACTGGAGTGGAACAATACCCAGCCCTTTAACGTCAGGCTGTGATGGTAATAAATAGAAATATCTAGATATATAAGTAAGGGAGCTAAATACTCCCCCAAACACCGAGCAAGGAGTTAGAGAAACCTGTGTCTTGCATCCCCTTGAAAGCTGACAGTGAGCTAGTTTTTGAAAGTCTAGTTACTAGAAAATAACGATCATACTTGTACAAAGAGTCAGGGGAGTTGCAGTCTCAGAGGCTGCAAAGTCACTGAGACTCCAGAGATCTTCTGGTAATGTAGTATCCACACTGATGAAAAAAATTACTTATTTACTAGCATTATTTCCTGCAGCTTCCTGGGTATCCACTAGCAGAATGAGGAATCATCTGGCCCTGTATTAGTCAAACCTTTTGTTTGTTAATCTGCCCAGCTCACTGCATGTATCATGGCACTTGACGTTAGATATTGGTTCCAAAAAATACATGAGGAATCAATTACAACAGGAAATTGCTGCTAAATGAATTTTGCAAATGGAAAATCTTGAACAGTCGTTTTCTTAATTTTTTTCTATTTCTAATGATACATTTTTAATTTTTCTCCCTCGGTTTACAGGAGGCAAAGGGAGATTTTTCAAGGTAGGTGATCTTAAAAGTTTTTGTCATTGTGTGCTGTGAGAATGAATCTGGTAAATTCACTGTGTGAGTGATGCGACTCAGTTGTAGCTGTGTAGCAACAGGAATGCATTACTAACATAGACGTCGTGTCTCCTGAAATCATTTCTTCACAAAACACAGCCTTTGACCAGATCATGCCTTGCAAACAGCATTGTTGGTGATTTTGTTGTTGACAAATCTCTTTATATGCCCATGAAGTTCAGGAAATAGACTAGTCTTCAGAAGGAAATTACTAAGGAAATGACTCTACAATCATTGTTACATTACAGGTCCAGCCAGAGGCAACATTAAAATTCCATCACTAATTGATATTTCAGCTTGAATTTGGACAGAGTTCTCAAATCACAGTTTAGATAATTGGTTTTGTTGAACTTCTGCTATCCCTTGAGCCAAATCTTCAGACTTTCTGTAAGAAATTCAGAGAGGTGACTGTGCTTGGTGTTTCAGAATCATAGAATCATAGAATAGTTTGGGTTGGAAGGGACCTCTAAAGGTCATCTAGTCCAACCCCCCTGCCATGGGCAGGGACATCTTCAACTTGATCAGGTTGCTCAGAGCCCCATACAACCTGACCTTGAATGTTTCCAGGGATGGGGCATCCACCACCTCTCTGGGCAACCTGTGCCAGTGTTTCACCACCCTCAGCGTAAAAAATTTCTTCCTTATATCT